>NW_017306704.1:1071691-1083110 GCF_000935625.1 Nanorana parkeri
TATATATACATATATATATATACACATATACAGTATATATTTATTTAATTTATTCTACGTGGGATGCTGAGTTTTTTTCATGGAGTCCCAGAGGCCTAACAGAAATGGGGACCTTATATTTTGATGCAAGGTCCCCCTTAATGCTGCACACTCTCACCATTCCTCTGCTTCCCTGCTGGAAGAGAAGAAAGTTGGCCTTGTATAATCTCCAAGTCCAGTTTATGCTTCCACAGCGTCGAGAACTTTCATGCTTCGCATACGTGACAGTGCTGGGCCAATCACCAAAACAGTTTTTTTGTTAACATATAGAGGAATCCCGAAAATATCACACAGCTAATATTTTTGTAATCTTTTTTTAACAATGGCAAAACATAAGCTACAAAATATCAGCAAAGAACCCGTATGTAATTGGTAAAGCATATCTAAATCTAAGAATAATTATATGTAAAGAGAACTAAAGCCAAACCTTTTTTTTTTTTTCTTGGCTTTAGTCCCTTTTTGAGCCAAAGGAGCACATTTAATTATTTACACCTGTAACCCAAAGTCAGCATATAGCGATTTGCTGACAGCGCAGAGCCGTGCTGCAGCCAGGAAAGATCCCGACAATATTTTTGTGATCCTCCCCATTGCCTGATTGACTGACAGCTGGCTCTGCCTCTCTCCAGCTGTGCCCGCCCCCTTCCCAGTCTGTCCCTCTAATAAGCGCTGGAGGATCGAAGAGGGGAGGTGGGAATCCCTGTGGGGAGTGGTGACTGACAGTCACCGCTCTCTGCAGGGAGAAGAACGTGAACTAAGTGATCAGCGGTATGTGATCGCTCAGTTTTCGATCAACAGAGCCAACGTGTGACAGCTTCAGTGTCACACACCGGCTCTGAGTATTGGGAAGGTTTATTTTACCCTCCAAAAACTTCTTTAAATATTGCAGCTTACCCATCCTTACGCATAGTGGCTGTATGGGCAATGCATCTCTATGCATTGAAAGCCGTGTTTTTAAAGCAAAATTGTGCAAAACAAAAAAGTGCAACAAACAGCTCAATCGCCTAGATGTGAACCAGACCCGAGCGACAACATGCCTAAGTACATATGGGAATTTACCCCTTACCTGTAAGTTACCACTAGCACAGATTGGCACCTTAGGTCCCCTTAGTGCTTAACCACTTCAGCTCCAGCACCTGTATACCACTCATCAACCAGAGGGATTTTTACATTTCTGCTTCAGGCCTATTGATTGATTGAGTGAAAACTGCCATAAATAAAGATCATGAAGTCATATATACATGTTTTGGGTTTTTTGTTTGTTTGGGGTGGTGGAGTGAAGACAAGGCTTTTTTGGCAATATTGTCTTGCAAAAATTATTTTAATTTCTATGTCGTCTATATTCAAAAGGCATGGAATGACAAACAAAGATTTTATCTGTTTTGACCCGTGTCAGTTTTACAATAAGTAGTGTTACTGTAGATAAAAAGCGCACCTTTTATTTTATGATTTATAATGAGATTAAATTACATTTCTGATAAAAGCATTCCAAAGTTATTTACAAATTAAAGGCTTTTATTTTTAAATTGTGTGCATTTGTTTTTAAATGTGACACTAAAAGAAAATACCTAACAAAACAAATCAAAATGAAAAATTAGAGAAATAATAGCTAATGGATAAGATGGGCTGGGCTCTGTCAAAACATTGACAATAAAATGCTCATGAGACCCGTGAGTGCCTCTATATCTACTATATCGCTATATAGAGAAAAGGTGTAATTCGTTAATAACGGCTGATTAGGGTAAATAAAGCATTAAGAAGGGGTTACATAGAAAACATTTCTATTTTTTGACCCATAAACTTGGTTTAACTGATGGCATTAGAGCTGCAGCTAACGATTATTTTCAAAATCGATTAGTTAGCCGATTATTAGGTTCGATTAATCGGTTAATCGGATAAACAATAAAATAAAAGTTTAAAAAAAGGCCAGTGATGGGACTACTAGTTTGTATTGAGGTTGTAGTCCATCACAGGAGCAAGCTTGGAGCGATGGAAGTAAAAAAGAAAAAAGATAGTGTGGTGTGCAATATAGTGAAATGGAAAGTGTAAAATTTATACAGCAATGAATGCAGAATGAAAGCCGTGTTTTTAAAGCAAAATTGTGCAAAACAGAAAAAGGTCATACATTATAGAGCACCACGTGTGGAAAAGTGCACGCTTACCTGAGCAGTCTTCCAGCAACTTGCTTCTGAGATCGGACCTGTTTATCGGCAGCTGTCATCACCCCACACCTGCTCCTCCTTACTACATCTCCCCGCTTCCCTGTGCCGATCGTGGATGTGGGTGGGCGGTGAGTGTGAGGCGGGGAGGAGGGGCGGCGTGTGGAGCGTGGATGCGGGAGGGCGGGTCTGGCAGCGGCGAGCATGAGGTGGGGAGGAGGTGCGGCGCACAGCGTGTGGAGCTGTGAACAGGGCCAATTGATCGGAAGCCGATTAATCGATTATTGAAAAAGTTGACAACTTTTTCAATCATCGATTATAATCGATTATGCCAATTAGTTGTTGCAGCCCTAGATGGCATGTGCTGAAAAAAAGGTCATCTCTATGGTTTACACATGAATAAAACACAACACATGCAATGTAACAATACTGTTACATTGTATTTCTCAATGATACTTGCAGACAATTTCTACAAGTACTATTTTACAGAAAAGTGGCTGTTCTGCTCTGTAAACAAAGTATGTTCTTGAGCATTTTCTGTCTATCAAACTAACATCAATTGTTTTAGCTATCTGTAAGAAGAGCTGACCACCAAAGTAAGGGGCATTCCTCCCACTGACCACCAATGTAAGGAGCATTCTTCCCACTGACCACCAATGTAAGGAGCATTCTTCCCACTGATCACCAATGTAAGGAGCATTCTTCCCACTGACCACCAATGTAAGGAGCGTTCTTCCCACTGATCACCAATGTAAGGAGCATTCTTTCCACTGATCACCAATGTAAGGAGCATTCTTCCCACTGACCACCAATGTAAGGAGCGTTCTTCCCACTGATCACCAATGTAAGGAGCGTTCTTCCCACTAACTACCAGTGTAATGAGACCCTCATCCACTGACCACAAATGTAAGGGGTGTTACAATTTTCATGGTCTGCATTTTTCTGGCCTTTATTAATATTTGTTTCATTTCATTATTGTTACTGAAAATAATTTTGTTGAATTGAGCAGCCCTGTCTGTGAAAGCAGAACTCCAGGGGAAAATATTCTTAACCTTTGCAGTGGGGCTACCCCCGCAATGCATGGGTTAAGTGCTTGTTTTTGTCTAGGTTCAAAAAGTTATACTCAGCCAGCTTGCTTTTACACCGACCTGTTCCTCCTCACTACTCCTCCTCTACAGCATTGGTTTGTCCCTCGGGGTCCTCACATCCTATGCACAGTGTATGGAACGTGATGACTAAAAACAGCTGCAGTGGAGGGGGAGAGAGATGGAAGAGACCGATCTAAGAAAAAGCTGGCTCTAAGGATCGAGTGAGTATAACTTTTAGAACGTAGACAAAAACAAGCACTTAGCTCTTGCAGTGCGGGGGTAGCCCCCCTACCAGGGTTAAGAATAATTTGCTCCAGAGTTCTGCTTCCTCTGTCATCTAAGAGTGGGTGAGTAAAAATAACCTCCCAGAGTGGTAACAGCACATTTTGTGGCATCCTTATGTCTGCCGTGCCAACCTGCCACGTGGTTTTCAAGTATGCAGTGCAAACCACAACACTCAGATTATAATAATGCTGTGTTTATTTATTCCGGACAAAGGGAAAGGAAGAAGGAACAGTTTTACTAGGCCTGGGTGTTCTGAGACACTAAAGAAACTCAGAAACTACAACGCCCAGCAAGACGGATGTTGATGTTCTGACCTGCTGGTCAATAAATACTAACTTATATAAAGGGTGTGTCTGTGAAGGTCCTCATTCATCCAGGTCATGGTATATCTGTAAAAAATAAGTCGAGGTAACTGGACTTGCTGTATTTTTCTTGATGACGTTTCACTGGTCATCCAACCAGCTTTCTCAATTCAGAATATAAAGGGTGGATTTAAGGATTTCAATGGGGGCATTTTTATTGTGCTTGCCCCCATAAAACCACAGATGTCATGTGCATCCACAGTGCACCAAGTGGTCATGTCTTGGTGCACTGGGGGGTCCCTCTCATGGGGGTCATTCACATGACATGATACAATGTGAAGTTTACTGTAAGTTCCCATGCTCTCCATCCCTGCCACAAAATTGTTCCCCTAAGGCCTTGTTCACACCAAATGCAGAGCAGATCTGCATGAGTCTCTGCACACGCAGTGCAGTGGGTTGTGCCGTGTTTTTGCGGGGTTTTTTGCCGCGTTTTTTATGCGTTCCGGGCCGTTTTTGGTTAAAAATATATTTATATTTTATTTTTTTTTTGTTTTAAATGGGCTTTCAGTGCGTTTCAGGGTGTTTACATGCATTTGCATGCGTTCCAGAGCAGGTAAAATAGGGCCTGCTGCACTTTTTTTACCTGCTCTGGAGCTAAAAATGCCATTGGAATACATTGGACGCAGTTTTGCTCCGGTCTGTAACTGCTCTGCTCCTGGAACGCGCTTGGTGTGAATAAGGCCTAAGACTTCCCCAACATTAAAACTTACCCTTAGCCCATCCACTAGCTTTTAAACCTATCCTAAAAATAACAATTTTTACAGTTACAATCCAGCTTCAGCATTTTTCAATCAAAATGAACCCCGTCAACCCTAACCTAAACCTGAAAATGAATTATTACCGTTAACCTAATCCTAACACTTACCCTATCCCACCACCTCACCTTGAAGAACTCTAGGCATACATATTCTTAACCCTTGGGTTGGGGCTACACCTGCACTGCAAGGGTGAAGTGCTCATTTATGTCTAGGGGTGAAAATAGCAAAATAATACCCACCGATCCTCGGAGCCATGTGGCTGTAAAACCTGCCCCAGAAGCCTCTCTCCCCCTCCACTCCGGCGGTCTAAGGTCCCTGAGACATCACATCCTATACAATGCATTGGACGTGAGAATGCCAAATGACATTCCATCGCTGGAGTGGAGGAGGAGAGAGGCTGGAGGGAACGGAGGGAACAGCCAGCCAGCTCTGAAATTCGGGTGAGTATATCTTTTTTATTTTTATGCCTAGATGAAAATGAGCACTTATCGCTTGCAGTGCAGGGGTTTCCCCGTGTGCCTGGAGTTCTTCTTTAACATAACCCTTAAATGTAACCCACTAATGCGAAGTAGCCTAAACATAAAATCAGCCTTAGCCTAATTCACCTCAAAAACTGAACTTCTTGGGTAGATACTTATCTTCTACACCAAAAGTGTTATCGTCATACTACAACAGTCCCGTGCCAAGATGTACTAGACCCAAAACCTATGAAGAACAGTGTGCACAGAGCAAAATAGGGAAACCCCTTACTGTTACAATGGAGGTAAATCATTTTCCTTATTGAAGTCATGCTAAAGTCAAAAGGTTTTTTAAACTATTTTAAATGCCAATTAAATAACTTACAATGGATGCTGCTCCTTGATGTTTAAAAGTTGTAGTTTCCTGCAGAATCAACTGGTCCCCTGAGCACTGGCCCTGATATTCTATTTTTGGTTGTCTCCTTTACCTTGCAGGGTCCTATGGAGCCACCCTTGTGTGTGTAGTAAGCTGTATGTGCATCCACAAACACACAGGCACAGCAAAGCAATACACTGCTCTTCCTACTCCCTACTATCCTTACGCCCTTCTCTGTTCTCCAAGCTAGGAGATGAATAGCTGCTGTAGACTGCTCTGTCCATTGTAATCGTGTACTCAACAGGCAGTTCAAGGAAGCTGAGATGAGAGAGTTGGAGCTATTTTGAAACATGAGGAGTGTAAGAGTTTGGTCAAAAATGTAAGGAAATACTTTGCTGGGCAAAGTATATTTGTTGGATCTGGATTCATTATTGAACAAAAAGTATGAGAGTTTATTATTACTTTAATATCCATAATATGCTAAAAATCCCCCCAATTGTTTCTTTATAACCATGTTTCTGACTGTTGGACACGGTAAGTAGTGTGCTAGTCTCATACAAAGTGTTACTGTCTTCCTCGAAGTGCATGGGTTGTGTTTTGCAGCTACATTACATTGATGATATTGCCTTCCTGCATTCTTCTTTAGAAATTTCATGCATTTTCTTGCTCCGGTGCCCTGGGCGGCATCCTCCAATAACACAGGCCTGTCTGAGAAGCCACATATGGAAAGAATGCAAAGAGATCATAAGGAGGTTGACTGGCTGACGCTTACAGCAGATGGATTGCTTTCATACTGCTTTGTGGTTTATTAAGAGTACACTCAACTTCAATGTAATCTTTTTTTACTTTCAGAACGCTCTGCTTCAGGGCAAAGGAAAATGCATGATCCAAGACTGGGAACGTGTCATTCTTTCAAATTGAGATTGATGGGCACCAAATTGTTTACCGAGACAAAATGTCCTTCACAACACTGAGCCGGACGGCCTAGATGGCAATGCAATGTTTTCTTTGGAGAATTTGTAATGGCTCCCATATCACATTATTAACTCAGAAAAAATACCATTAACATACTTGCCTGTCATTTATAAGTGCAGATATAACATTCACAATGGTCTAGAAGTTTTCTTGATTATAGTTAAATTTAGTCTGTGACCACTGACAGACTCCATGACCTTGTTCTGAAAATGTGCAATACGGTTCATATGTTTTATCACGTCATTGCACTTTACTTGGTTTAGTGACAGCCAGATTCAGCATGCTGGCACAATTTTCCCCCAGCAATCCAATGCTCTGCTTTTAAACTGTTTTAGAGAGGTTTGCATAATCTTAATGCATTTTTTATACTTTAGGGAAAAGGTTAAAGTACATCAAAAGTAATTAAAAACATTTTTTGGGATAAACTATGGAATTATATAAATCCGTCAGTTTTGACTCCCTTTGGGAAGATTTCACTTCACTTCCCATCCATTAGATATAACAGGAAGTGAAAGGAAATTCCTCCAGACAGTTAAAGGAGAACTATGAGGTGAGTGCTTTTCACTCACCTCATAGTTCTAGCCGACCTGTGACAATGAGACTGTCACAGGTCGGCTCAGTAGATCGGGAGGTGAGCGAACACATACCGGCGTTCGCTCACCTCTCGATCCTGTCACGGCTCTCTTCCATGACATGGGAGGGGCTGGATTCCCCCCTCCCTGATCCGCCAGCGCTGACTGGCAGATCAGACGGGGGAGGGGGCGGGTACAGCTGGCTCTGCCTCTAGATAGGCGTGTCAGTCACGCAGCTGGGCGGATCCTGGCACAATTGTCGGGATCCGCTTTAGCTGCGCGGTCTCAGTATACCGCAAGCAGCAGCTTGCGGTATACTGCGGCGTCTCAGTATACCGCGAGCTACAGCTCGCGGTATACTGAGCCTAGGGTGACGGGAGGACGCTAGTTTGTGTCCTCCCGTTACCCTAAGGAGAACTATGGGGAAAAGACTTAACCCCATAGTTCTCCTTTAATCGGATACATTTCCAGTGCTTCAGTTATTTGGTTTGACTACCTGTCTACCTAGAGTGGATGTCATTTTTTTTCTTTTAATTTTAAATCTGCTTGCCCACACACATTCTAATATTTTGTTGGACCACCTTAAGCTTTGAATATGGCACGCATTGGTAGTGGCATCATTTCCATAAGATTATGCAATGTCACAACATTTATTTCCATGCAGAGTTGCATTAACACTTCACCAAGATCTTGTAGTGATGATGGGAGAGTCGGGCCACTGCGTAAAGTCTTCTCCAGCACATCCCAAACATTATCAAAGGGGTTAAATGAGAACTATGGGGTCAGTGCTTTTCCCCATAGTTCTCCTTAGGGTAACGGGAGGACACAAACTAGCGTCCTCCCATGACCCAAAGCTCAGTATACCGCGAGCTACAGCTCACAGTATACTGAGAGTGCCGCAGCCGGGATGGATCCCGACAAAGCTGTCGAGATCCACCCAGCTGTGGTATTGACAGCTGGCTCTGCCTATCTAGAGGCAGAGCCAGCTGTACTCGCCCCCTCCCCCGTCCGTTCCACCAGTCAGCGCTGGAGGATCGGAGTGGGGAGGGGGGATCCCTGCAGGGAGCCGTGAGTGACAGTCACGGCTCTCTGCAGGGACAGGATCGAGAAGTGAGCGAGCGACGGTATGTGTCCGCTCACTTCCCGATCTATTGAGCCGACGTGTGACAGTTTCATTGTCACACGTCGGCTCGAACTATGAGGTGAGTGAAAATCACTCCCCTCATAGTTCTCCTTTAAGGTCTGGAATCTGTGGTGGCCAATCCATATGTGAAAATTATGTCTCAAGCTCCCTTAACCACTCTTTCACAATTTGAGCCTGATGAATCCTGCAATTGTCATCCTAGAATATGCCCAATTTGCCATCAGGGAAGAAATAATCCATTGATGGAAAAGCCTGGTCATTCAGTATATTCAGGTAGGCAGCTGACCTAATTTTTTGGGAACATATAAAACATATTAATCACTGGAGTAATTATCCAATGGAAGGCTCTTTCCTATTTGCTTAGCTAAACCCAGGTGGTGACTTTTTTTCCAGGCAGTGTATGTTGTGCGTTGCTTGATTTGTAACATTAGATATTTATTACATGTATCTAGCTTTGATATAAATAAAACAAAAAAAAACCCTCAAGTTGGCTAAAAGAACAAAAGAAAGTACAGAAAGTTTTAGTCGTGTGCTAACCCTGTGTAGGAAGATTGAGCTTAATGGAACCGTCTTTCAGAGATAGCACCACGCTTTATTACTGCCTACACAAAACAGATGGCATTAATATATTAGTTATGATTTCCTGCAACTGTTTGGATGATTAGTATGTCTGAGCTGTCGTTTTGGTGTAGAGTCCTCCAAGATTAATCACATTATTCGACAAGTACTTTCCATATCTTTTGATCTCATAAATCAAACCTTCCAGCCTCAGATGATGCTCTGGATATGAGACACCTTGAGCAGGGGGTTTCCTTATTACATAACATGCACACCGAGATCATGAATTACACTTCTTCATGTTGGTAACCATACAAGGAATGCTCTGAGGAACTGATTACATATCTTTGCCTATTGCCCATTAAAATAAAAGTTTAGATGCTAAATGACTATGGAGGATGCCATGGCCCAATTCTGGAAATGTTGTCTGGCAATCTGTATCTTTAGGGCTCCATTTACACCTAAGACCCACGTCATATCAGATCCATTGCAATCCATTGGCATCCGTGTTTCAACGAATGGGAACCAAAAAATGTATGGGTGTAAATGGGACAAGTTCACACCGCTGCGTTGAATTGCAGTGCGCTGAAAAAAATGTAGAGCATGCTCTACTTTTTTCAGCGCAACGCATCAAAAACACAACGCAAGAAAAAAACTTACATGTTACTTCAAAAAGATTGACAAAAAAGAAAAATGCAAACGCAAAGGATATAAAAGGGAGGGTGCAATCGCAAGTCAACAGACCTTTGTTGACTTGCGATTTGGGTCCAATTTTAGTGTGAACGGGCCCTAAGGGTGCAAGACCGGAAGGTACTAGCAGGTCAATGGAGGGTTCTTTGACTTGCGATCGTACCTTCTGACTTCCTTCTGTTGCGTTGCGTCATTTTTATGTGAAGCAACATGTCCTGAGTGAACATATTTCACTGTAACTGTAACTTGCTTTGCATTGCATTAACATGCATTTTTGACATGACATGTTTTTGACACGTTGCATTGTGCTGAAAAAAAGTAGCGCATGCTCTACTTTTTTTTCAGAGCAATGTACAGCAAGGCAACACAGAAGTGTGAACTGCCCCATGCACACCCATTCATTTAGTTGTCCTTGCATTAACATCCATTAAAAAACAGGTGGTAACGCAACAGATTTGGTGTAAATGGGCCTCTAAAGTTTTGTCAAGCGATTCCCAAAGTGCAACAACGCTCAAGATGAAAAATATGCTTAATCTCCTCAAGTCCGTTCATATGTTAGCACTGTGACGTTTGTTGTGTGCCGCATGAAGCTCGAAAAACTACATAAGTTTGGCTGGGGACAGAGTAAGGATGCATCGATGCCGTTTCTTTTTATTTTGGTACTCGCCGATACCGAATACCGATATCAGTAGTCCCATTAAGGAAGCCAGTGGCGTGTAATAACTCGCAGCCAGGCTTCCTGACTACCCGGGAAGACACCACGGCTGGGGATGCCCCTGAAAGTAGCCACCCTCCAGAAGGAAAGACAGAGTCAGCATCAATTCAGAGATAATTTCAGGCTCTTCAGCCGAGTGGTACACAAATAAGATACATGTCTGTTAATAGTTAAGGTACTTGAATGTATTTTTAATATTTAATTCCTTAGTTTATTGTCACTTTAATTTCTAAAATGAAAGTTAGGGTTACAATTCAATGCCAGGCAACTGGATACAATATAGATTAGTTAAGGCTTAAATATTCTGAGCATCTCAGCAGTGGCAAGTTCCAAGTATTTTTAATGCAGTGACATGTCAACTAGAACTATCTGACTTTAAGAATTTCCACGGATGACTGGGGGCTAAGCATTCAGCTGCACAGAAGCAATAGGCTATGCACAATCACTCCTTATTAAGAAGTTAATGGAACAATGCTGGCACCACTTATCTTAAGTTCAAAGAGACGTGTGCTTTGTACTTGTTGTGTTTAGTTTGGCATGCTCAGCATATAATGAGCCCATTCTACTCTTTAATAATTGAATAATATAATATAGTTTTGCAAATCAGGAAGTTGTTTTGTCATGATTGCCATAGATCCATTTCAGAAATGCACTCCGTATATAGGGTTTCCACTTATTTATTTACTTCCAAATTCACACCCATGCAAATCACTTCCACAGAAAGTAGTGGTGCCCATAGTTTTGAATTTGCACATGCTCAGAGTGTGACCATTGCTGTCCATGAAGGAACCCTGTGTGGGCTCTGAGTTAGGAGTACAAGGACTTGTGCAAGTGCTGAGAAAGGTGTTGGAGCTCACTAAAAACAAAGCACTCATTATCTGGATAATATCTTATCTAACAGATACAGAGTAATAGAACTGAGGTATTGAGTGCTTCTTCTAGTGGATAATCTACAAACTAACATGGAATTCAGGAGCCAGTCTGTCCAATCCAGGAGCCGGTGTTCTAACAGAATCCCAGACTTCATTAAAAATGTGGACCGTGTCCACGAAAGTGCACAACAGGTGATTGGGTCCAGAAATGTCACAGTCTATTTGCTTGTACTGCATAAGTGCCGGGAAGTGTGTCCAGATCATTTACAGGCAAGGTGCCACTTCCAGACACATGGGCAATTGGCAATGGAATTTGTGGACCCCATCAACGGGTCTGAGCATGTGCAATTTAAGCCGACACCCCCCGCATG
>NW_017306704.1:1083134-1132205 GCF_000935625.1 Nanorana parkeri
TTCTACCAGAATCTACCAGGGACCTGCTGTAAATTTTAAAAGCTTTGGCTACCTGTCTCCTAGGATTTTGAATTAAATTAAATATATGGATTGAACAGCAAAATCAAAAACCACATGAACTTGTTATTCTCCATATGGTTTCAGTAAAATACAGTTGAGGGTGAGAGATCAACCATGTCTGTATCCTTTACTTAGCTATATGGAAAATCCCCAGTAGCGATGGGGGTTGACTAAAAGGTAAGAACCCATTACAGTTATATTAGGGTCACTGAGAGTCTGCATTATTTGACCAAAATTGGAGAAATCCACTGTGGGTAGAGTCACTCTTTAACATTTTAATTGATTTTTTTTGATGACTTCTAACATTCTTATATACATGTGGATTATACACTGAGTGGCCAGATTATTATGACCACCTGACGTTTGTAGGCAAATTAGCTATAATTTTGCGCTGAAGTTGCTAGAGGGCCAGACCATTATAAATAGGGAAGCAGGTTGTTTACCACGACTGAAGATATGGGTAAACAACGCGATTTAACAGCCTTTGAACGTGGGATGATTGTTGGCGCCCGGAGCCATGGTGCGAGTGTCAGCAAAACAGCAAAATTCGTTAAATGTTCAAGAGCAGCTGTTGTTAAAGTGTTTAACCAGTTGACATCCGCGGTGTTAAACCCCCTTCCCATCCAGGCCATTTTTCAGTATTCAGCGCTGCGGTACTTTGACTGACATTTATTCCGTCATGCAGCGCTGTACTGAAATGAATTTTATACCCTTTTTTGGGGACACATAGAGCTTTCTTTTGGTGATATGGGCACCTTTAGTCCTCTCGTGGAGTCATCTCGTGGCCCAACGAAGTACTGATGGGGTGGTCATAATAATCTGGCCACTCAGTGTATACAAATCCAGTATAATCCTATGTGGAAAAACCACTCTGATGGGATTGCTTCAGTGGAGGATGTCTGATTCCAAATCTAATTACTTTGGGTGATAATAATAATGGTTCTTTTCATTTTTTTTCCCCATATTGTTTTCCTCCCTTTAATTTATTACTTTCAGCTGACTGCTTTACTCTAATTGCAGTTGAAGTGCTTCATAAATTGCAGCATACAGAAACATGTCACAACTGCAGATTTGTCATTAGACTGTGGTGCAAAAGAATGCTTTTCTAGATAACACTCATGAATAATGAATGTTTTCCAGGCAATTCTGGCTGCATTCAATATGAATCGAGCCCATTTATCATTGTCTTGTTGGCACTCCATAGTGTGTTCACATAAGTAACATGTATCAACATTGTGTAATCTAAAGATCATCCATTATGTTCGTCTGTCAATTATAAAGTCTGAACCACTACCAGCATCCTGCCCATTTGTAGTCAATTACAGAGCAGACTGTGCGAACTCAAGCCTGGAATGCAAAATCTGCCTGCTGTGTCATACTGATCATAAAGTCGTTAGCATAATGGAAAATTGAATACCAGCAACAAAAAGGTACATGGAAACTCATGCTAGTCATAAACATGCAGGCGGCATTCATGCACTGCCTTATCCAAGATCCTCAAATCATCTCTGAATTGGTGCTGATACTGTCCTTCCTTCTGGAGGGTGGATACT
This sequence comes from Nanorana parkeri, assembly GCF_000935625.1. Classification (NCBI taxonomy): domain Eukaryota; kingdom Metazoa; phylum Chordata; class Amphibia; order Anura; family Dicroglossidae; genus Nanorana; species Nanorana parkeri. The sequence goes on from NW_017306704.1 coordinate 1,084,748, forward strand.
TTTGTTCCCCATGGTCCCTGTGTGTGTTGTAAAGTAGTCACCACTCCAAGCTCACTCCCGTGATGGACTACAGTCTCATGCTTAGTTTACTCATTTGTATTGAGATTGTAGTCCATCACGGGAGCAAGCTTGGAGTGGTGACTACTTTACAACCCACACAGGGACCATAGGGAACAAAAGTAGCCACCCTCCAGAAGCAAGGACAGTGTCCGCACCAATTCAGAGATGATTTGAGGATCTACAGCCGAGTGATACACAAATCAAATACATTTTTGTTAATAGTTAAGGTACTTGAATGCATTTTTAAGATTTAACTCTTGAGTTTAGTGTCACTTTAATTGGAAATCACCCAAATACTTTTGAGGCCATCCTGCTGTAACAAGGAGCAGCCCCATGCCTTCACTGCAAACCCGTTATAAGCAACAGCTGGGGCCTATTCCTACTGTTTAAAAATAAGGGCAATCATAAAGTATAACTCCAGCCCAACTTTGCAAATCTTTACATAGACTGGGGAAGGGTTAGCACCTCTCAAGTTTTTACTTCTGTCTGAGGCCTTGTTGGGCAGAATTCACCTCACTTCCTGTCCCAGTGGCAATGCTGTAGCTAGACAGGAAGTGTGGAAAAATCCGGAACATGGACACAGATGGAAATGAAAAGGCTGAGATTTTAGTCTTCCCATAATTACTATAACAAGTGTTTTTCCTTGCCACTCTCTATGCTGGAGATTTTCCTTTTCTTAATGGTGTCACCAGTACAGGTAATGAGGGTAAAACTCCTTAGATAAGCAGCAGAAGCTCTAGCCCTGCCCCCCGCCATATGCAAAATGACATTAAGGCCTCATTCACACACAACGCAAGAGCAAAAATGTATATTGCGTATATACGAGCCTCTATGCGCGTATATACGAGCGTATGTGCGTATATACGTGCACTATTTGCATTCCCAGAATGCATCATTCCTAATAGAAATTTTAATGAACTGTACGCACATACGCGCATATACACGTGCAAACATGCGTATGCGCGCAAAATATGCAGAAATACGCTGCCCGGACACATCTCGGTTCCATTCTGTTTTTGCGCATTTTTACGCTACGCAAATATACGGCTCCATATGGAGCCATTTATTTGCATATGTTGCATATGGTACAATACGCACGTAAGCGCGGTAGTGTGAATGAGGCCTTAAAGTCATTGAATCGAAGCTTCTCCTTGCCCTCTGCAACCCATTTTCAATAGAACGTCATACCTGTGATGTTCACAATGACAAGGTTACACTGCCTGGCATGCTTAGGGCCAGCACAGCATTCCTGTTCTCTTATTGTGCCCATGCTGCATTAAAATACAAGTCATGCTTCAGATCGGCCACAGAGATTAATGACCATCCAGGGTATACATGCCAGGATAGAGAATGGGAGACTGAGACAGCTGCTATTCTCCATGGCAGAGCCACTGCGTGCATTGGATTTTAAAGCCACACAGTGTAGGAATGGTGTGCTGGCCCTCGGTAGAGCTAGGGTGATGTAGAAACCATTGGGTTCTATTAAAGTTGCAGGCAGCTCTCCTTTAGATCCGGCTTTCCATAATAAACAGAGCCTGTAGATCTACAATGCTTTCACCAGTAGCCGGGCCATTAAATTGTAGGATCTGTGGGAGACATCTTGGTCTTTTAAACGTAGTAACCTAAGCTATCCACACATTGTTAGATTTGGTTTTAAAAATCATGCCATGCTAAACAGCGTGGATGGAGGAATTCTAACTACCGGCTACTGTATGCAACAGCCACTGATCCTGTCGCAGCTGAATACCCGCACATCGGATTGGCTGCAATCACTGTTCAGCCAACAATTTTAAACTTGGTTCCTTAAACTGCATTATAAGTGAAGATGTGGAGGGCTGTCCACAAGCTGGAGTGTAGGGAAGACGAGAAGAGCGCAGACTGCTGGGGGAGTGAGGATCAGGTAATTAAAACAGCTTTACCCAGATAGCCTAGACATAAACAAACAGTGGGGCTGCAACTCGTACTGCAAGAAAACCAGTTTTTTCCCCAGATATCGGCTTTAAGAGTTGGTTCACCAAGGCCGTGCGTTAATTGCACAAATCTGTGCAATTTACACATGGCACCACGCAGTGCACCTGCCATGCGCTACAGTGCAGCAAATGCGTTGCATTGCCATTCATTTGAATGGCACCCCAAATTCACCTCCCGGTTGCAGTGCACTCCTCGACCGTGCGCAATGTATGCTACCAGAATAGCAGGTGTTGTGGTGCAGTGGAAAAATAGAAGTGCACGCACTACTTTTTTCAACCGCACCGGGCGGTAATGTGGTACCACATGTTGCAGCATTGCAGAGGGGAGTTGTGTCTGGGGTACAATGAAAATGAATGGCAAAGCAGTGAACCTGCCATACTGTAACGTGTGAACAGGCCCTAAGACAATCTTGACCTTAAATGTGCAAAGAACATGTGAGGCGTGTGTGTACAGTGTAACACTTCCATGACGAAGATTAGAAGCATCAAATAACAGGATCCTATCAAATAACAGAATCGATGAAATGGGGGTGTGATGCTTTAAATCATTATATTCACACAAACCAAATGTGTATTATTGGTATAATTAAATACTTTAAAAAAAAAGGAGCATTAGGCCTGTGGAAGCATAAAAAGGGCATGTAATACCTTGCTGACATCCTTGTACTAATGTTTGTACTTCCCCAAGGGCGCTTTTCTGTGTGTTGTTTTTGAGATTCTTTTGTTATCATATCCTAATACTTGACCTCTCCTCTCCTGTAAGCTTTAACTCCATGGACTCTTATCACAGCTAAGCCAACTCTTCACAATATAGCTGTTATTTCTTCCAGTGTAGGCAGAGCCATTGGATGTTCAGTTGTGGAATGCATACATTTAGAATTACAGAGAATTAATTGAATTCAATGGCACCGCTTCCACTCCATCCCCCACCCCACCCGCAGCGCGATCAGACACGCGGCAAAACTTTGCTTGTGTTCCGTTCCACTGCAAACGCAAAAAATAGGGCTTGCTCTATTTTTTGCGTTTGCAGCACAATACCAACAAAAAAACAAAATGCGGTGGACTGTTGCACTATAGCAATGCCTACTGTAGATAAAAATCTCAATTACTCAGCAGGTAAGGCTATGTATGGTACTTGTATGTATTTTAACATTTTATATTAAAGGTGAACTCCGGGCAAAGCAAAACGTACCCCTTGCAGTGGGACTACCCTCTGCTCAGGCGATGGAATGTCCCACAGTGTCATCATGTCTAATACACTGTGTAAGACATGATGGGGGTGATTTACTAACCTAAACACACGCACGCACTAGGTGCGTGTGATTTTTACACAGCAAAACGTATTTATCAACCAAAAAGTCTCTAAAAGCATATTTCCACTAATGCCATATATGGAAAAATCATGCACATGATGCATATATATAATGCTGCTTCAGTTTAGTCAAAAATGGTTAGCTCATGCATTTACATTCCTTGCATTCATCAACGCAAGCAACACAACGTAGAGCTAATTTACCCAACATCACCTTGGAATTCATGCAGGGCTTTGCACAACACACCTGCTGGGTGTGTACACACTACAAAGGTGTTTAGATTCCACCCATAGATCATGCTGGGAGGGAACACACTACAGAGGTGTATACACGTTCGTGGTGTGTTTTTAAGGTAGTAAATCAACCCCGATGACTCATGGATCCTTAGGCTGCCAGAGCAGAGGAGGAGATAGACTGCAGGGACCGGTCTAGCAGCCAGGCTTGGTCGAGGTTCAGGTGAGTATATCTTTGTTATTTTAGACCCTAGATGAAAATGATCGCTTAACCTTTGCAGTGCTGGGGAAGCTTTACTGCAAGGGTTAAGTTTTATTCTGCTTGGAGTTCTGCTTTAAATGTTTTTGTCTAGGTTCAAAAATAAAGTTATTAGGGCTGCAACCAACTAACCGATTAATCGTTAATAATCGATAATGAGCATGGTTGTCAACTATTCTCATTATGGATTAGTTGGTTGGATCCCCTAGCTCTCTCCTCCACGCTGAGAGGAGATCACAGCAAGAAGTGCCTGCTATTGGCTCTTGCAATTTGAAATGTCCAATAGAAGGCGGGCTATTGTACCCGCCCACTACCTGCTGTATTTACATTCAGCTGCCGTCTGCGGAATCTTGCCACTGGCAGCTGTCATTCCCTGGCTGGACCTATTCTAGCGCCATGTGCTTACATTACAATAATTAAAAAAGATTATAAAAGGTGGGAAAAGAAGTGATTTTCGGGTTCGGCCTGACATATTCTGCTGCGGGAGGTGCGTTGCAGTGCCATTTTTTTCAATGGCAATGCCATGCGTTCTAGTGCAGTGTGATTGCAAACACATTGAAGGGAATTTATCAAAACTGGACTAGCCGACCTGTGACAATGAGACTGTCACAGGTCGGCTCAGTAGATCGGGAAGTGAGCGAACACATACCGGCGTTCGCTCACTACTCGATCCTGTCACTGCAGAGAGCTGTGACAGGGGAGTGGCTGGATTCCCCCTTCCCGGCTCTGATACTCCAGCGCTGACTGGGCGGATCCAGACATAATTGTCGGGATCCGTTTCAGCTGCCGCGTCTTAGTATACCGTGAGCTGTAGCTCGCGGTATACTGAGCTTTGGGTGACTGGAGGACGCTAGTTTGTGTCCTCCCGTTACCCTTAGGAGAACTATGGGGAAAAGCCCTAACCCCATAGTTCTCCTTTAAGAAATATGCTAGCATGCAAAGTTGCACAAATAAAACACACTACTATAGTATAGAAAGGCATATATGGGACCTCAGAATTAGGAGCTACAATAGCCTATATTGCCATTTACTGCCATGTGCCGGAGCCCTAATAATATATAAAGAGCTTGGAAGTGCTCTAATGTTTGCCTGGTGGTCACAAATAACAATGCAAATATGACTTAGTTACAATGAGTTGTTTTCATGGTGGTTAGCCACATTCCACGGCGCTATTTATCATCAAATCCCACTTAGTGATTTGTAAAGAATTAACAAGCTTTTATAAACACCTCATTCTGGATTCTAATAGCGGACAGTATATCTCAGGCAACAACAATCCATTAGATGTTTTTGTTCTGTGCTCAAAAGGACGTATCAAAACATCTGTTTTAATGTTCACACACAGCAAGCTTTATATATAAACATGAAACACACAAAAGAGAAATACAATACTGAGCACCACTGACTGCACTCTGCTTCATAAAGGGACACGGAAATATCTTCACACCATGATAAGTGTTATGGATACAGTGACAGCTTAAGGCCCATTCACACCACATCCAGACCAGACCAGATTATTTCCGGGCACAAAATGCATCCTAATGTATCCCTATGCAATTTCTGGCCTCTGTTCCCACCAGCGCAGTCCGTTCCAGACCAGAAAAATACTGCACGTCTCGTTTTGTCTGGTCTGGAATGCACTAGAACTGCGGGCAGGTTCACACTGTTTTCCGGACCAGATCTGGTCCGGAAAATGGTGTGAACCTGTTACATTAAAAGTAGTATTAAACTCTCAAACATTATCTCAATAATGAATCCAGATAAAACAAATACTCATTGGCCAGCAAAGTATTTCTGACATTTTTACCCAAACCCTCACAATCATCATGTTATCTAATGACTCCAACTCTCTCAGCTCGGCTTCCCTGAACTTCCTGTCCAGAAGACGATCACAGAGGAAAGCACAGTTTGCAGCAGGTCCATCAACTAGCTTGGAAAAAGGAAGAAAGAGGGAGCAGTGAAGAGGGCAGTGTCTTGCCTTGCTGTGTCTGTGTGTCTGTGGAGACACACACAGCTTACTAGCCCATACAAGGGTGACTCCACCCTAAAACAGGAAGTCAGGGCCAGTGCTCAGGGGACCAGCTGATTCTGCAGGAAACTACAACTTTTAAACATCAAGGAGCAGCATCCATTGTAAGTGAGTTAATAGCTTGAAAACCTTTTGACTTTAATATCACTTTAACTGTGTCAGACAGTACAGGGGTTTAGCCTGAAACAAGGACTGCCTGTGTTGCATATATTAACCACATTCTGCGTTTCATTGCCCGGTATCAGCGTGTGAGACTAAAATCAAATATATAAACAACAACACAGACAGCATTTAAAGGAAAACTCAGTTTTCACCTACAATTGATAAACAATACATAATAGCTACATAAGCCTTGTGCAATGTGATGTTGTTAAAGTGACCTTTCCTTCAGTCTGTACTCGGCGATGATTTCCAAAAACTGCAAAGAAAACTGAAATGTTGCTTCTTTGTAACCATGCCAACCATGTCTACATTGGGTTCATTCTGTACACCGTCTTTGTGAAGAATCCCCTAAGAAATGTAATTTGCTGCTGATGCAATTGTTCCCCATCATTGCTTTCCCCATCAGTATTTCTCCTATTAAAGCACTGCAACAGACCGTGTTGGTGTATATTAGGTTCAGACTCTTCCTGAGGTCTGCAGCAAGGTGACACCTCTATAAAGTCCGGGACAGTCCCACGCCAAGTACACATAGAATCCAAAAATACCCCTTGATGCAGGAGGTGACACTGGGCTTGTTCACACCAACTCCGGACCAGATCGTTTTTTTGTCCGCACCCTTGGTGATGGATGCCGGCAGAGAGAGGAGGGGACGTTCACCCGGCGGGATAAAGTATGCCACCTGATCCCCTTCTCTCTCCTGACACTGCCGGGCTCCCGGTCCGCGACCGAGTGCCCGACATTTCATAAGGGGTGACACCAAAATGACTGTCAGTCATTTTGGTGTCACCCCTCCAATGGTGGCACCCAGGTACGGGCCACACCACCCGCACCCTCCTTATGACGCCACTGCCCGTGCCATCAAGGAAGAAAAAAATCCATTGATGGAAAAACCTGGTCGTTCAGTATATTCAGGTAGGCAGCTGACCTCATTTGTTTGGGCACAAAACATTGCATCTAATGGAAGTCTCTCACCTATCTGTTTAGCTAAATCCAGGTGGTGACTTTTTTTTTGGCCAGGCAGTGTATAACCAGCTTTCTGTCATGTGGTAGACAAAGGTGACTCATCACCTGCTGTAGAGAAGAAAACCATGTTCAGAACTTCATGTTCCATATAATGTTGATACTGTAATATAAGGATTAGTGGCTAACATAGAAAATGTGTTTTCTTTTTGAAACAGATGAGAGGCCCGGTCGTCTACTTCCTTTCTGCTTGATAATTTCACTTTAAAGTACCCAAGTACGCAAGAACAGCTCAGAAACTCACTGCAACTGCACAAACTGATATGGGATTTAGAAGCCAGTCTGTACTATCTAGGAGGCACCAGGTGATACCAAGATAAGAAAAGGCTCACAAGATGTCTTTCATATGTACTGACCATGTGGCTTCTAGACCATTTCCATCTCTGCCCAATCCACATAACTGCATTCTTCCAGGTCTAAAGAATAACCATTCACAAATCTGAATACCATCCAGTAACAGTTTGGGTGCTTGGTATCACAACCGGGCTGTGCATGTTTGTATTAGATAAGCTCAGAGCACACTTACTAGGCAAAAGTGTATTATATGGACTGGAAAATGTCAGCCAATTTCCTGCAGACACTGCAAGACCGAGTTCCCCTTCTAGATACTTTATATGCTGCTTCATGGGCAGAGGGTCAGATTGTTCATGACAGAAGACCCCTGGATAACAATAGCATTTTTTGTTATTGCAAATATATATGTGACCCATCCTGTAAGCGCATGTCCAGCAATTAAAGCTGAACTCCAGGCAGATATAAAAGACACATTATTGCAATTATTGTATTTCTTAAAGGATCAGTTCACCTCTTGCAAAACTTAAAGAAATGCATAATTTATAATATACAGTATATAAAAATACGTATTTCTTTAATATTTGCATTCAAGCCTGGAAAGCATTGCAATTGTGATCACTCAATCACCGCTGCAAAGCTCAGACTTCAGCACATTATCTCCCAGGCAGAGCTCAGACTGAGGTACAGAGTTTCAGTTAGGAGAGATGGGGAAGGACGGCTGGACTTCAAACTGCATTCAATGATCTCATAGGCATCCAGCCGTCCTTGCTCTGGTTAAATGGCGTCCAGCCGTCCTCGCTCTGGTTAAATGGCGTCCAGCCGTCCTCGTTCTGGTTAAATGGCGTCCAGCCGTCCTTGCTCTGGTTAAATGGCGTCCAGCCGTCCTCGCTCTGGTTAAATGGCGTCCAGCCGTCCTCGCTCTGGTTAAATGGCGTCCAGCCGTCCTCGCTCTGGTTAAATGGCGTCCAGCCGTCCTCGCTCTGGTTAAATGGCGTCCAGCCGTCCTCGCTCTGGTTAAATGGCGTCCAGCCGTCCTCGCTCTGGTTAAATGGCGTCCAGCCGTCCTCGCTCTGGTTAAATGGCGTCCAGCCGTCCTCGCTCTGGTTAAATGGCGTCCAGCCGTCCTCGCTCTGGTTAAATGCCGTCCAGCCATCCTCCCTCTGGTTAAATGCGGTGGAGCTTCCCATATTCCTGCATCTACCTAGAACGAGAACGGCTGGATGCTATATGAGGAGATTTAATGCAGTTTGAAGTCCAGCCGTCCTTCCCCCCATCTCTCCTAACTGAAACTCCGTACCTCAGTATAAAGCTCTGCCTGGAAGACAATGTGCAGAAGCCTGAGCTTTGCATGTGTGATCGAGTGATCACAATTGCAATGCTTTCCAGGCTTAAATGTAAAGTTATATATGATTAATTATGCATTTCTTGAATTTTTGCAAAAGGTGAACATATCCTTTAAGAATTTGATAAATGTATTTTGTTTTAATGCAAGCAGCATAAATATCTGAATCTGACTTGGTATCAGCCTTTTGCAATTTACTGTACAGCAGAGCTCAGATTGCAAGATGGAGAAGCAGCACAGTCAGTTGTACTGCAGTGCTCCTATGCTTACAAGAGACATTCTAATAGGGGTAGACATAGAGATGAGCTTATCTGTCTGCTGCTTCTTGTTTCAATATCCAGTCACTAGCTGAAGGAGGGAAAAGCCCTGTGAGTGTTACTTAGCTGCAGCAAAGAAAAATCAGGAGTGCTGTGTTCCAGATTTGTGTAAATCTCAGGACTGGATGGACATAAATACAAATCCTTTTAGGGCTGCAACAACTAATCGACATAATCGACATAATCGATTATAATCGATTATTGAAAAAGTTGTCAACTTTTTCAATCATCGATTAATCGGCTTCCGATTGGTTGGCCCTGTTCACAGCTCCATACACGCTGCGCGCCACACCTCCTCCCCACCTCACGCTTGCCGCTGCCAGATCCGCCCGCATCCACGCTCCACACGCCGCACCTCCTCCCCGCCTCACGCTCATCGCCCGCAAATTCACGATCGGCACAGGGACGCGGGGAGAAAAATTTTTTATCCGATTAACCGATTAATCGAACTTAATAATCGGCTAACTAATCGATTTTGAAAATAATCGTTAGCTGCAGCTCTAAATCCTTTGGCAGGTATAGAAGCTCCCATATATACATTTCATCTGTGTATTTAGCCATTTACCTGGAGTTTAACTTTAATGAGACTTATTCAGTTACTGCAAGTGATACATTGTAGTTCATCCTACCATCAGAAACTGGTACTTCACCTAATGTTTGCAGCACTACAGAAACAGAAAGCTTTAGGGTTAGTTCACACCAGAAACTGCATCACAACTGCGCGCGTCTGCGCAGTTGCATTGCGATCCGTTTTGATGTGTTTTGACGCATTTGTGATGCGTTCATATGCATTTTCCCCCCTGGATGATGCCACAATCAATTTTGGGTTTTTTTTATGCGTTCCGATGCATTTGCATGCGTTTTGATGTGTTCTGGTGCGATCAGATGCAGCTAAAATAGGACAAGCAGTACTTTTTCTGACTGCATCTGAACGGACTGCAATGGTGTGAATACAGCACGAGAAAGCCCTTAGGAAAGCATTGTGATGTATTTCGGCTGCAACAGTCAAACTGAACGGACTGCATCACAACTGCATATGGTGTGAACTAACCCTTATAGGCGCGCCATTTTTTTATATCATAAACATCAGAAGTGAAAAATCAAAGAACCAGCCAACTTACCTCCAAGAAACTGTATTCCACCAGCCACTCTCCCAACAGTCCTGGAGATAAGCTCCGAGACACAACATCCCATGATGGCGGTTAATGCCACCAGAAGAAGAAGACCACATCCAAGTCCAGTAACCACGGTACAGATCCTCCACTCGGGGCTTGGTATGGCCTGGAAAGAGGCATAGCGGCCACACTGTTCTACCATCACCGTGGTCTGGCGGCTTTCGTCTCGGACAGGGTAGGAACATCTCCGGAAAGTACCAAATGATACTGGCTTATCCAACTGAGAGCCCAAAAGCCAATAAGGCATGAAAAACCCAACACAAGAAGCCCCGGCACAAAGGAAAGACAGGAGTGCCCAGATCACCCCGGTGCATGTCAAACTGGATGCCATGATGCTCTGCCAACAAGGTAAACTTCATCAAAGGTTAAACAGAGTTAAAACAAACAAGATTATCCAAAGGAAATGGGGTATTGCGCAATCTTCAAATAGAGCTTAATCCGGAACAGCTTAATATCCAGAGGCTGGAGTCAGTACTCGTTTCACAGAGGAATCCCTGAGAAAAGGAAAACAAACATAATTATAGGTAGGAATGCAAATGAAACTACATTTAGTGGATAATTTAACTCTGATTGTCACAGCAAATCATTTCTTGTCTCTGTTCCATGATGGAAAGCACTACTTGTGGAATACAGGTTACCGCAAATCAAATGCAAAGTACAATTTGCACTGTCTAGTTCTGTCTTCCTCCTGGGCTTCCAAATTAATTTGCCCGGCTCTCTATTTGAAAAGGAATAACCGGGCTGCCTGTTCAATAAGTAAATTTAATTTAGTGACACAAATGAATGGCAATCTCGGGATATTCAGCGTGGACACAATGCCCATACAGGCAGCCCTGAAGGAATGCTTTAGAACACTCTTCCTCAAGAAGGTTGGCTTTGTTAGAAAGGGTTCATCCGTATGACCAAAATAATCAAAGGCAAAGAACGGACAAAGGAGGGTGAAGCTTTTTACCGGCCATTCTTTTTAAAAAAAAACCCAGAATGAGATAGGAAAGTTAAATACTTAAAACTGGTGCACACATATATTGCTTAGGCATAATAATAACTATATCCGATGTGTAAATGGTTACAGGGGAGCTTGCATTAAAACTAAAAGGTCTGTATATTTACCAAGGGACCCCCATCTAAAAATGCTGCAAGAAAAAAAAGAGATACCTATGGGGGGAAAAGTTGGTAATTATACTTACCTTTCCCCTGCTCCCTCCTGTGGCGCCTACACAAGGTTGATATTACCATCCCGGAGAAAGCCAGGGGAATGCTGAGTAGCCCAAATCTCATGAGAAGATGCTACTGCACTTTGTTGTGGTGACATCTCACCAGATTGGGGCTACTTAGACTCCCCTGGCTTTCTTCGGGATGGTAATATCCTCAAATCGTCTCTGAATTGGTGCTGACACTGTCCTTCCTTCTGGAGGGAGGTTACTTTTGTTCCCCATGGTCCCTGTGTGTGTTGTAAAGTAGTCACCACTCCAAGCTCGCTCCTGTGATGGACTACAATCGTAATACAAATTGGTAAACTAAACTTGAGATTGTAGTCCATCACAGGAGGGAGTTTGGAGCGGTGACTACTTTACAACACACACAGGGACCATGGGGAACAAAAGTAACCACCCTCCAGAAGGAAGGACAGTGTCAGCCCTAGGGATGCACCGATACTAGTATCGATATCGGTGCCAATACTCGTACTCGCCCCAATTGCTTCGATGCCTAGCCCGATACTTCCTATATCAGAAAGCGCGTCATTACACGCTACCCGGTTTCCTGATTGGCCGGGAAGCGGCTCCATGCTCTCTCCTCACTTGTGTCCCTAAAGAGGACTGGTCAGTGTGTCTGTGCTATCACATAGGGGGATTGTTAGCCCCCTATGTGATAGCAATAACATTAAGTGTAAACATTTTTTAAAAATAAATAAAAGTCACATATACAAAATTTAAAAAAAATTAAAAATGTTTAAATCCCCCACCCCCACCCCCACGTAAACGCACATTTAAAAGTAAATACGCGTCGGGTGCGCCAACTCGTGAAAATGACAATTGCGCTGCACATGTTACATATCACTGCGAATGTTGGAGTGAGGGCAATAATTTTAGAGCCATCAATCACTGATAACACTAAACTGATGAGCGGTAAAAGCTTTTAAAGCGTCACCCATGGCCAATTTTGGGTATGGTAGTTTTTTGGTGGTTTTGCGGCCGCGCACAATTTTAAGACTAGACATGTTTGGTGTCTATTTACCCGACATTGGGCAAGAATAAATGTTTCACAATTTAACCACTTCAAGACCAGGTGTTTAGACCCCCTTCCTGGCCAGGCCATTTTTCAGTATTCAGCGCTGCGATAGTGTTTTTTCAAAATGTTTGGTAATTTTTCCTTAATCTAGTAAAAAATCTAAATCCCCCAGTGGTGATTAAATACCACCAAAAGAAAGTTCTATTTGTCACTAAAACATGGTATGAAATTAATTTCAGTACAGCGTTGCATGACGGAATAAATGTCAAAGTACCTCAGCGCTGAATACTAAAAAATGGCCTGGCCAGGAAGGGGCTGGAACACCCCGGTCATCAAGTAGTTAGGCACATCACACAGGGCAGGGATGAGTGTCACACAGGGCATGGATGAGTGTCACACAGGGCAGGGATGAGTGTCACACAGGGCAGGGATGAGTGTCACACAGGGCATGGATGAGTGTCACACAGGGCATGGATGAGTGTCACACAGGGCAGGGATGGGGGTCACACAGGGCAGGGATGAGTGTCACACAGGGCAGGGATGAGTGTCACACAGGGCAGGGGTGAGTGTCACACAGGGCAGGGGTGAGTGTCACACAGGGCAGGGATGAGTGTCACACAGGGCAGGGATGAGTGTCACACAGGGCAGGGATGAGTGTCACACAGGGCAGGGATGAGTGTCACACAGGGCAGGGATGAGTGTCACACAGGGCAGGGATGAGTGTCACACAGGGCAGGGATGAGTGTCACACAGGGCATGGATGAGTGTCACACAGGGCATGGATGAGTGTCACACAGGGCAGGGATGAGTGTCACACAGGGCAGGGATGAGTGTCACACAGGGCAGGGATGAGTGTCACACAGGGCAGGGATGAGTGTCACACAGGGCAGGGATGAGTGTCACACAGGGCAGGGATGAGTGTCACACAGGGCAGGGATGAGTGTCACACAGGGCAGGGATGAGTGTCACACAGGGCAGGGATGAGTGTCACACAGGGCAGGGATGAGTGTCACACAGGGCAGGGATGAGTGTCACACAGGGCAGGGATGAGTGTCACACAGGGCAGGGATGAGTGTCACACAGGGCAGGGATGAGTGTCACACAGGGCAGGGATGAGTGTCACACAGGGCAGGGATGAGTGTCACACAGGGCAGGGATGAGTGTCACACAGGGCAGGGATGAGTGTCACACAGGGCAGGGATGAGTGTCACACAGGGCAGGGATGAGTGTCACACAGGGCAGGGATGAGTGTCACACAGGGCAGGGATGAGTGTCACACAGGGCAGGGATGAGTGTCACACAGGGCAGGGATGAGTGTCACACAGGGCAGGGATGAGTGTCACACAGGGCAGGGATGAGTGTCACACAGGGCAGGGATGAGTGTCACACAGGGCAGGGATGAGTGTCACACAGGGCAGGGATGAGTGTCACACAGGGCAGGGATGAGTGTCACACAGGGCAGGGATGAGTGTCACACAGGGCAGGGATGAGTGTCACACAGGGCAGGGATGAGTGTCACACAGGGCAGGGATGAGTGTCACACAGGGCAGGGATGAGTGTCACACAGGGCAGGGATGAGTGTCACACAGGGCAGGGATGAGTGTCACACAGGGCAGGGATGAGTGTCACACAGGGCAGGGATGAGTGTCACACAGGGCATGGATGAGTGTCACACAGGGCATGGATGAGTGTCACACAGGGCAGGGATGAGTGTCACACAGGGCATGGATGAGTGTCACACAGGGCAGGGATGAGTGTCACACAGGGCAGGGATGAGTGTCACACGGAGGGCCAGAGTTTGCCTACCTCTAAGGTAAAGGAGGATAGGTCTGCATCTTACCATGGGTCCTGCGGCTTGCTAGATTTGCAATGAGGGTATTGCCAGGTTAGCAGTGGCAATATTCTGTTTGTAAAATCCACAGACTGGGAGGTGTGTGTATAGACAAGTATGAAACTTTAAAGTGACATTAAAGCCAAATCCCCCCCCCACCCCCCACAGTGCTAATGTAAGGACTTACCCTAAATGATGCTTCTTAATCCAATCATCTTCTTCTTTCCTCTAGTTTTTAGCTGTCCCTCCAGAGCTGGTGCGGGTCTACGATCCAGAGCTGACTCCTCTGTCCTCCTCTCCTCTGACGTCCCACGGAGTCTGTGCGGGTGCACGCTGCTCCATAGACTTACCTTGTGTCTCTCCTCGTCTCCCGGCCGAAGATCTAAACTGAGCATGCGCCCGCCCCATGATCCTTTGCGGCCGCCCGATAAATTTTCAGATGTTCGGACGGGAGCGCGCGGCAGAGACACAGGTGTTAACCCCTTTTGAAACGTTTTTTTGTTGTGTTTTTGCATATATCTACTGCTCGCTAGCCATAGATATATGCCGAAACATGCGAGGGTCTAATAACCCTTTCAGAAATACCCTCTGCAGTTATTAATATAAAAGGTACTGTTAGTAGTAAACTACTCATTACTGCACTGTTCCACTACAGCTCTCATCGGTCACAGCTGCCAAGTGAAATGTGGAACAGCATGAGTAGTGATAGCGGAATATCCATCTACATGATATGAAGTATTCGAGGGAGAATCCCCGGGCGGGGGAAAGCGATGATTGTATCTGATTTTGAAGCCGATATAACAGGAGCACTTCCCTCTCATATGATATCTGTTACCTCTCCTCTGGTATCAGTCTAGAGTTGATACAATTGGTAATTGTTGGCTGCACCTCTTCTTTGTGCTCTGAGATTGCCGGAGCGTCTCAGTACCTCATTTGCACTCTGTATCCTCTTGGCACACTTGTCTGATTGCCAGTTGTTTCATCGAGTTATCATGATCCTGTGTGTTTAGAACTAGGCTCAGTCACTTGGGACAGGCTCAGCAGTACTATGCACTCCCAGGACCCGGCTGACACTGACAGTAACACCATGAGTGCCGGAAGGAAGCAGAAACCACAGAGAACACCATAGGACACTAGCTTCTGGGGGACTATAAATGCCAGCATGCCCTTAGAAGGCAGGTTATAGACAGCTGACACTGATGGTAACCCCACAAATGCCAGAAGAAAGCAGGAACCACAGAGAACACCAAGGGACACTAGCTTCTGGGGGACTATAAATGCCAGCATGCCTTTTAGAAGGCAGGTTATAGACAGCTGACACTAATAGTAACCCCACAAATGCCAGAAGTAAGCAGGAACCACAGAGAACACCATAGAACACTAGCTTCCAATGGACTATAAATGCCAGCATGCCCTTTATAAGGCAGGATATACACAACTGACACTGACAGTAACCCCATCAATGCTGGAAGGAAGCAGGAACCACAGAGAACACCATGAGACACTAGCTTCCAATGGACTATAAATGCCAACATGCCCTTTAGAAGGTTATAGACAGCTGACACTAATGGTAACCCCACAAATGCCAGAAGTAAGCAGGAACCACAGAGAACACCATAGAACACTAGCTTCCAATGGACTATAAATGCCAGCATGCCCTTTATAAGGCAGGATATACACAGCTGACACTGACATTAACCCCATCAATGCTGGAATGAAGCAATAACCACATAGAAAACCATGACACAATACCTAAACTATAAATGCCAGAATGCCCTTTAGAAGACAGGTTATAGATGCTGACAGGTACCCTGTCAATGCAGAAGGAAGCAGGAACCACAGAGAAAACCATGGGACACTAGCTTTTGGTGGACTATAAATGTCATCATGCCCCTAGAAGGCACGTTATACACAGCAGACACTGACAGTAACCCCATCAGTGCTGGAAGGAAGCAGGAACCACAGAGAAAACCATGAGGCACTACCTTCTGGGGGACTACAAATGCCAGCATGCTCTTTTGAAGACAAGTTATACACAGCAGACACTGACAGTAACCCCATCAGTGCTGGAAGGAAGCAGGAACCACAGAGAAAACACTGTTTTCTGTCGGACTACAAATGTCAGCATGACTTTTTATGGATAGTTGCTTGCTTGGTATCCCTTTACCTTTCAGTCCCTGGTCATGTCCCCTTTTCCTAGCACAGACGGTCCCATAATATCCCTCTTCTATGTTTTAGATTCAGTCCCTTCATTATTCACTGGCATTATCTTTGTATTTCTAAAGAGGAACCTTTACAATGTAGCATTCACCCGCCATGTATTCCTCATACACATTTGGGTAATAAGTTAAACAGTCATTTGTGGACAAGCTTTATTAAAGCTCAGCTCCACCCACTACAGGCTGCCTGCAGAAAACTACAAGAGGGGGCGGAGACAAGACCAGTCACCCTGCACAAGAAGAGAGCAAAGCAATGACCGGTCTTCATTACAGGACGTTTGCACTGATCTGGAAAAAAAATACAAAGCACACAGAGATTGTAGAAGAAATTCACATCCCTCTTGTATTGCTTATGCGGCTTTAAATAACCCCGGGAGCCAACTGTCCCCAGACAGCAGCTGGAAAGTCAAGAGTTGTGTAAGTTGGTATATTGCACAGAGGAGGTATTCAATGCTAGTTACATTATAGCCCCCTATACTAGGAGTGATAACTGGGTCCATGTGACCTGGAAAGTGATACAATGAGAACTTTGAGAACACTTTCTCCTCTACATACGCTCAGCCGGATCCTGATGATGGAAAGGATGTTCTGAAGTCTGGACCACAAGTCACAGAGGATGCATGCAACTCATCAGAGTGATCGGAACTTCTACAGCGGATGAAGAATATCCCTCCATGGTCCATACCTGATATCTCCCGGACCATCTCCAGCACCGATCCGTACAGCAATCGTACAGATTCTCCTCCAGCAGATTGAAGTCTCTCTCCCTCCTCTTCCCGCAGATGGCAGGCTGCAGATCGCTCAGACACCCGGCACACACACACAGCCGGGCCGCTCCGATCCGTCCAGAGGAAATGTTATTAATACATTCCTAAAGATCGAGAGAGAGAAGAGCGGAGCGGAGGGGAGGGGACTACACTCACTGTGTCAAACTCACAGGGGAACCATCAATCGTACGGGAGACACGCCCACCGGGCCCGCCCACCATCCCGGCAGCGAATGGTTGGTGGGGGCTGTAGAGAGCTGTGAATGTGAAGAGGGGCGGGGCTAATATACGGAGCTCTTCAGCACGCAACTCAGACTGTCAGATCCCAGTATAGGGATCACATGGGGATAGAGGATCATACAGAGCGGGGGGTGCTAAACCCAAATTCTCTACTTCCCCCCACCTTTAGGGGTCTCTCTTCGGGAGAGCCCCCACCCAGTACTCAGGACCTGCTTCAATAAATCCCAGAGGATCAGGGTCGGCCGGGCTTTGGCTTGGTGGACTTTAGTTGATCTTGCCCCTGTCATGAGCCCTGCAGGAGGGGGCCAGGGTTTTGGAGACCCTTCCTCTTCGGAGAAGGACCAAAAGCACCCTCCTGCACTTTTTTTTGTATCGTGCGCTGTGATTTCACGGTTTACTTTTTTTGTTCACAGGGGTGAAGTTTGTCTTCGTATGCATGCATCACAGGAAAAAAAAAACAAAAAGGTTGTTATACTCAATTTCATCGTGGGCCACATCAGCATTATGGTTATATCTGTAAGACTATATAAATGTATATAAATAATTGCCTCTGCATTAGATTATAAGCCCTCAGGGGCAGGGTCCTCCTTACCATCTTGTCTTGAATTGTGTCGTGACTGTAATGTCTTCCTTATATTGTAAAGCGCTGCGCAAACTGTTGGCTCTATATAAATCCTGGTTAATAATAACATTATTAGCGGTTTTAGTAATAACCTAACTGGCTCTGAAAGTAGAAGTCTAGGAAAAATAATGGCAATTAGTGTAATAGTGAGGGCTCTCAGGTGGGCTGTGCAGGGTTTATGGTGGGCTATTCAGATTCTCAGGTGGGCTGTGCAAGGTCTATGGTGGGCTATACAGGGTCTATTGTTGGCTGTGGGGGTCTATAGTGGCTATGCGGGGTCTGTTGTGGGCTGTTCAGGTTCTATGGTGGACTGTGTGGGGTCTACGGTGGGAGGTGCAGGATCTAAGGTGGCCTGTGCGGGGTCTGTGGTGGGCTATGTGGGGTCTATGAATGGCTGGGTGGGCTATGCAGGGTCTATGGTGGGCTGGGTGTACTCTCAGATGGGCTATGCGGGGTCTATGGTGGGCTGGGTGGACTCTCAGGTGGGCTATGCGTGGTCTATGGTGGGCTGGGCGGACTCTCAGGTGGGCTATGCGTGGTCTTAGGAGGGCTGTTCAGTCTTACCAGGGGTCCTGGTTGGTCTCTGTGGGTGCAGGTAGAATACAGAACACTGTGCTAGATCGACAATCCCCATCACACTATACAGAACACTGTGCTAGACTGACAATCCCCATCACACTATACAGAACACTGTGCATGACCGAGAATCCCCATCACACTATACAGAACACTGTGCTAGACTGACAATCCCCATCACACTATACAGAACACTGTGCTAGACCGACAATCCCCATCACACTATACAGAACACTGTGCATGACCGACAATCCCCATCACACTATACAGAACACTGTGCATGACCGACAATCCCCATCACACTATACAGAACACTGTGCTAGACCGACAATCCCCATCACACTATACAGAACACTGTGCATGACCGACAATCCCCATCACACTATACAGAACACTGTGCTAGATATAGAATCCCCATTATACTATACAGAACACTGTGCTGGACTGAAGATCCCCATTACACTGAACCAAAGACTGTGCTATATTGATGGAATAAAGAACTGCTCCAAGCTCATTCCTGCGGTGGACTACAATCTCATGTTTAGTTTACTAATTTGTTTTGAGATTGTAGTCCATCACAGGAATGAACTTGGAGTGGTGACTACTTTACAACACATACAGGGACCATGGGGAACAAAAGTAGCCCCCCTCCAGAAGGAAGGACAGTGTCAGAGATGATTTGAGGATCTACAGCCGAGTGAAACACAAATACGATACATTTTTGTTAATAGTTCAGGTTTTTGAATGTATTTTTAAGATTTCACTCTTGAGTTTAGTGTCACTTTAAGCTTGTCAGCACAGATGCTTATCCTGCCCTGGAATCTTCTGTACCCTAGACCAATATGCTAGGCCATGGGCAACTGCTTCAGATTCTGTCTGCTCCTGTTTTGACAAATCCCCCCCCTCCCCCCTATGTGTTTGGCTACAGAGCTGTCCACCTGCTAGCCCCCACTGCCAATTTACGATTAAAAAGGATACAAACGGGAGCAAAGAATCTCATTAAAATTGTATTTTTTTTTTATATAACATGGTAAGCGTTTTTATTATGGTAATGTAAAGTACTTCAATCCATAACATCTAATTAGATTTCAGCTTAGTGTAAGTTAATTAGTGAATATAGCATTATAAAGACTAATCAATCAGTCAATCAATCGATCAATCAATCACTTCTGGTTGCTATAGCATCTGCATTTCTTCACTTGCTTTACATTACAATAGTATTGGAAAAGCCTAAATGCAATTGAAGTGATTGATTACACAGTGCTTTGCACAGACAAATAGCAAAGGTTATCAAATATGTAAAAAAAAATAAAAAAATCACGCAATCAGGTTTATTTGTTACAGTAATGCAACCAGCAACCAATCCAATTCCAGCAATTCCAGGGTTATTGACTTGTTTAAGCAAGTCAGTTACCCTATGATTATAATGTACCAGAGATGAATATATAGATAAATAACGCTGATTGGTTGGCATGGATGTCAGCACTTTGCATTCAGTGCTTTATAGCACCATACTATTGAAAAAGCACAAATATGATTAAAGTGATTGCTTACATAATACTTCACACAAATGAAAACAAATGCACAGGTAAGAGGGAATGTAAAGGTAAGGTAAAAGGTAAACCTTCTATACCATGAGTCTTCCTGAAGCTATATATCAAACTGTCTTCTGTCCTCACCAATGTGATTAGAGACAGCGCAGAACGTGGGAAAGCGTGGCATGTAATCTTCTGTTGATCATGTCTCTATTACACGGTTTCCCCTGAGAGTTTAGCTTGTCATGTGACACTGGAGCACCGACACGCAGAACCAGGGAAACCCTCTGAGGCAGCAGAATCATCCTATAAGCCTCATCGACCTGGGCTAGTAGGATCATTGATTTGCTGGCCACTGGGATGTGGTCCTCATAAATCACAGGCACTTTGCATTTGGCTGGCAGAAAAAGAAAATGACAGTAGTGCTAACCATTAAAGGAGAGTTCCATCCATTTTGTACCATACACAAATGCTTAGGTGACAACTGTACCATTAAAAATAATACTACAGGAGGTTCCACATATGTTAGGTGCAGCTGTGGTGCTTAAAGTGACTGTATTGCTGATTTAGAAAAGCTCCACCTGCAAAAGAAGAGTGTTTATCCTCCCCTGTCCCTCCCTCCGGGTTTCTATGCTCTTTGCTTTATTGAAGAGCTACAGTCTCCAGCAGAATCTTCAGATACAACATACTTCTGGGAGTGTTGGATGCCAGGGCCCCAGCTGCATGCTGTGGTTCTATCCGCGGTCTTACATAGTAGTGAGGTAGGGGTCATGGAAGGAAACACAGTGCGTAGGTATCGTTTGAAGGGTTTTCTTTTATTTTACATTAGTGACATTCACTTTACATGCAGAGGGGCAAACTGGCTCCTAGTATATGGTACTCTGTTTTAGCAATAGGCTGGGCGGGGACAGCAAGAATGAAGACTCAGCCGTATGGCTATAGTAGCCAGGGCATTAGTCTGGAATCCATTATGATACAAATTAACCTGTCACTAGCTGTCAGGAATATGATCTGTGGCCGGGACGTGTCCACCACAAGGCAAACAAGGCATTTCCAGGGGGGGTGCACAAAAACACCACCCCCAAACCAGTACGGCACAGGGCCAGACTGGCCATCGGGCTTACCGGGCACTTGCCCTGTGGGCCAAGGCGAGCCGGCTCACAGAGAATCAGGCAGCGGCGGCCTGATTCTGTGCTGCCTGGCGGCCAACAGGAGGTGCGATGTGATGGTGGGATGTGCCGGAGCCAGGCTGGGGTAAGAAGTACAGCACATGTTTGTGAAAAAAGAGACCCTGCACAGTACACCACCTGAGACCCCGCACAGCACACCACCAGAGACCCCCGCACAGTCCAACACCTGAGACCCCGCACAGCCCACCACCGGAGACCCCGCACAGTCCAACACCTGAGACCCCGCAGAGTGCACCACCTGAGAGCCCACACAGCCCACCACCGGAGACCCTGCACAGTCCAACACCTGAGACCCCGCAGAGTGCACCACCTGAGAGCCCGCACAGCCCACCACCGGAGACCCCGCACAGTCCAACACCTGAGACGCTGGCAGAAGTGAGACAGCACACGTCTGTTACTATTCGAATAGGTGCTTACTGTATCCTGTGACTGACAGATTACACAACTTGTCTTATACAGGAAGGGGTGGGGCAGATTTAGATTAGGGGGGTGCCCGAGTTTAGTCTTGCCTAGGGCAGCACAAAACCAAAATACACCACTGACCTGTGGGCAGCTGGCTACCCTGCTGTTCTAGGCCACGGCTTCTATGGACTAAGCAAAGCCAAACCCTGCTTCTGGAATTATGCAATTATTGGAATTATCTAGACACGTGCATTCGGATTTGGAAAAAACTGCAACCTGCAAATCAACCAAAATCAGTTGACTCGGCGGTTTGTCCAAATCCAAAATAACTAGTTTAATAAATGCCCGAATATACTACAACGATAAAATTGTTTGCAGAACATGCCGGCGTTTTCATTTGTTTCCACTGGAAACACATTTTTCTGTTGTGCACGTGTCTAGAATATTCCTCTTGAAATAATGGTTTTAGTATATAATGGAATTTAGTATATTCTATGGCATCTTTAAAAAAAAAATGATGTGCAGGATGCCGACTTTGTTGAATCAGGATGGACTATTATTTGTTCAATTGTACTATCTCAGTTATAAGACATTTGCAGTCCATCATGCCTTCATACCCTATCAATCTGTGATGTCTATAGCCAACTTTAAAGTGTATTTCCACTTTTGCAGTCAGATTTGAGAACCCCCTGCTGTATGTTTGCTATGTGTTCTCATTCAAACAGCATACAAAAAAAATGCATTTTTTAGGGGCCTTTGCAAACTCCTTTTTTTAATATTAGGTGACAGGAAAGTCTGACTGTCCCCATAGAAAGACTAGGGACAGACTAATACTGTGACCATATTGTAAGTGGTTTTTAATAAACCTGGTTTTACGTACTTCACTATTGGAGTCTTCCTCTCCTTGGGTACAGGGACCTTCCTGCGAGGCATCTTGGAGGAATTATCTAAAGGATTATTGGACCAGACGAATATTGTAAGATCGCTCACCATCTTTGCGTGTATGCCGCTCGCCATCTTTATGTATACGGACCATTGAGATATATGGTCAAATTCGTCTGGTGAGTGGGCTCTCTGTTTTTTATGTGCACTGGGATATACGAGCACTGTTGATGATTATGACACTTTAATCTATTTTTATTTCGAGAAATGGACACTTTTGTGTGATTAACTTTATATAGACACGGACACCATTATGTATTTTTGAAGTATCTTATATTTATTATTGGAAATATTGTTACACTGATTGGTGGATTTTTAGTATTTATGTTTTATGTTACAGTATTCATTTAGAGCGGTGCATTTATTTTTACACATTTATATATTATTAGCATGGCAGCTTATATTGGTTGTAGGATTTATTAACTGAGGTTTTGGGTTGAATGTTAGCGCAGTGCATCACTATTTATCCAGCTATATAAATCCTGTGTAATAATAATAATTCCTGAATAATAATAATAATAATTCCTGAATAATAATAGTACTAATAGTACTTCTGGGCAGTGTACAGCCATGAACAACCATGTGAATGAGCTCTAGTTTATAATGAAGCTTTTTTGCACTGTAAGTAGATGGAGAGACCCTCCGCACTCCTCACAGCAGTCCCGGCCAGATGTGAAAAAAGTGGTGCTCGCAGTGATGAATTAACACGGATGGCGCCGTGCAAACACAGGACAGTCAGGAAATCACCAGCACTCAGTAGTAAAGATAAAAATGTCCCTTTTATTGGACAAAGCGTCACAGACATCCAAATAAACCGACGCTCCGGGGAAGTGCAGGGTCCCTTCCTCAAGGCAGAAAGATGTGACACATCTTTCTGCCTTGAGGAAGGGACCCTGCGCTTCCCCGAAACGTCGGTGTATTTGGATGTCTGTGACGCTTTGTCCAATAAAAGGGACATTTTTATCTTTACTACTGAGTGCTGGTGATTTCCTGACTTTCCTGCTTTTTTGCATTGCACACTTTTTAAGTGTAAAATGTTTGTACCAAATAAAACAACCCGAACCAAACAACCCGAACCAAACAACCAATAAAAATATTTTCTCCTAAATTTCATTACATTGGATAGGTATAATTATACCACAGTCTACTTATTTAGCAACGAGTTCAATAAAACAGTGAACAATTGTTGCTCCATATAAACCACAACAAATATTAATTATACCGTGTGCAACATACCACTTAACACAGAGTAAAAGTGCATAATTAGCAAGCGTGATTTGGCAGAAACCATACACAGCTCTATGCCCACAATTACATCTTGACACCCAAAATAAAAATGTAAAACAATGATAATACTAATGACAGACTAATAACATCCCGTCAGCATGAAAAACGGAAACAACTGAACTCTAAGTGTAGAAAAATCATTTCCAGCTTTAAAGTGAACCTCTTCTTTACTCATACTGAACAAAGTAACACGTTCACTAGTAATGACGGGAAATGTAACGTTTGGATTTTTGAAAATGATTGTTTGGTATATTTGGTATTGTAAGAAGCCTACCTCGTTACGTCCCGGGATCACGACTCGGGACCGCGCATGCGCACAACAGACTGTAGCGTCTCCTCGCGGCGCACGCGCACGTAGACCCTCGGCTCCTCCTCCTATTAGCGCAGGCGCACGAGGCTCCTTAAGACGGGGCCAAACGAATCTTCAGCGTCCGACTGTTTGCAACAGTGAACGCCGAAGATTCACACTCTGCAACCGCAGACCGCAGCAACCAGGGACCAGCACCTCGCAAACCCCACTTAGGGGGTAGCTCCAAGGCACATCCAGGGGGAAGTCTGAGTTAGCCGACCAGGACGGCAGGACTACTGCTGCTCACCACCATCAGCCATAGGAGATACCAGGAGTGTTCTTCCAACCGCAAGTATACGTACTATCCGTACTTAAGCCGGGACTGTTAAATCTGTATTGTGTGACCAGGGGAATAACAGTATAACTCGCTTGTAGTCAAGTCCAGCTGACTGTCATTATAAGGAAGTCTCTTGTCTCTCTTAGTATACGTCTACTGGGATTCCCTGTGCAGTACCGGGTCTCACCACAGTCTAACCCTGCAGAAGTTAACCCTCTCCCACCTATTCCCTTCAGTTGACATACACAACCTTTCAGTACGGTTTATATGATGTGAAAGGTCTTCTATATTTCTCTACTATACTATGTGAGTAATTGAGACCATCAACTGATCAAACCGCACGTACCCTCTCCGCAGTTGTGATCCAAGGCTTGCGCTGCAGAGACGTTACAGGTATATTCTTTTCTTAAAGTGTATATAAACCCAAAACCAGAAATAGGATCATTTTAATTTCATTGACCATATATGGGATCCCATTTGACAGCCCATGGAAGCGATCACTTCTAGTGTAAAGCCAAATCACTCCCAGTGTACAGTCAAATCATTTCCAGTGTACAGCCAAATCACTCTCAGTGTACAGCCAAAGCACTCCCAGTGTACAGCCAAAGCACTCCCAGTGTACAACCAAATCAGCCAAATCACTCCCAGTGTACAGCCAAATCATCCCCAGTGTACAGCCAAAGCACTCTCAGTGTACAGCCAAAGCACTCCCAGTGTACAGCCAAAGCACTCCCAGTGTAAAGCCTAATCACTTCCATTGTAAAGCCAAATCACTTCCATTGTAAAGCCAAATCACTTCCATAGTAAAGCCAAACCACTCCCAGCGTAAAGCCTAATACTTCCAGTGTAAAACCTAATCACTCGCAAAGTAAAGCCTAATCACTTCCAGTGTAAAGCCTAATCTTTCCCAGTGTAAGGCCTAATCACTGCCAGTGTAAGGCCTAATCTGCCTAAAAGGGCAGATCGTACTTGCGATGATTGCAAGCCGCGCCCCCGAGGGGCGGGCTTCCGATGACCGCAATGCCGAACGGGCAGTGTGCGCTTGCGCACACCGGCCCGTCCGGCTTTTGTCTTACGAACATGCTACACACCCGCCAAACATCGTACGATGCTCGGCGGGTTTTCGAACATGTTCGTAAGTTTAAAGTCGTTCGACCTTACAGTAGTAGAGATCGCACGGCTTCCACACACCTTACGATTATCGCAAGGTGTGTGGGGACCTTAAGGCCTAATCGCTGCCAGTGTAAGGCCTAATCACTCCCAGTGTAAGGCCTAATCACTCTCAATGCAAAGCCTAATCACTCTCAATGCAAAGCCTAATCACTTGCAATGTAAAGCCTAATCACTCACAATGTAAGGTGTAATCACTCTCAATGTAAAACCTAATCACTTTCAGTGTAAAGCCAACAGTCTATAGCAGCCAGGAACCTGCTTTAAGGACCACGCTGCCACCGTGCGCCATAAAGCGGTGGCAGCAGCAAAAGGGTAAAAAGTATGCAAGATCTTGAGCCACCCCAGTCTAAAATGTATATAAAAACAAACAATACTTACCATCAATGGAAAAGCTGAGTCTAGGATGATGCAAACAACTGCCCTCTATCAGTATATGATGCCTGTGTGAATCATTTTAGCACGGATCCAAAGTGTCCAGATCTCGGAAGATTTGTTCAACAGGAATAAACGACCATCAATTCCAATGGGGTATCCAAACCACATGTGATATTACAATATGTGGGACCCAATATATGGTCAATATCCAATATGTGGAATATTAAAGTGACATTAAAATTAAAAAGAAATTCCCTCCCCCTATTGTTAATTAAAGCACTTACCTTAAATGATGTTTCTTAATCCGATCTTCTTCTTCTTTCCTGTCCTTTTCATCCGCTGCGGTGGGTCACGGATCCAGCGCTGACTTCCCTGTCCTTGCTGGCACTTCCTGTCCCACGGTGTCTGCATGCGGGTGCACGCGTCCATAGACTTACCTTGTGTCTCTCCTCGTCTCCCGGGCGAAAATGTGAAGTGCGCATGCGCCCGCCCCAAGATGCTTTGCGGCCACCGGAGAATTTCCACATTTTCGGACGGGAGCGTGCGGGGAAAACACAGGTAAGCATTGACCTTTTAAATCGTTTTATTTTATTTTTTTTTAACACTTTTTGCTAGCAAGCAGTAGATATATGCAAAAAAAACGGAGGCTTTAATTATACTTTAACTTTACCTTGATCAGGACTCTGCACAGTGGCTCGGTTATCCAGAATCCATTCAGCATACATTATACTCTACCTACCATTAATAAATATGCTAATACACGAAGGACAATATGAAGCCTTGTCCAAGATACTTTGCTGTACATACAAAGCAGCAATGAATATACCCTGATCTAATATCCTTCCATTACTAGAACTATAGAGCAGGGATTCTCACCTTCACACAGCTACATCACGGAATATGCTGCCTCCGGCATAGATGGAGAGGGGCGGGGGAGGGGCAACCAAGGATGTTGTGCAGGCCACCTGCCTGCATCCTGGCTACCGATGATGTCATTGGTTGCTAGAGCAAAGGCGGATGGTCCACACAGCACCTTTGGTTGTTATGCAACTCCGTGCAAAAAAACGTCCTCTTTGGTCCCCCGGCTGGTTTGTTGAGTTTGTTTGCCATGGTTATTAATTTTTGGTGGGAGCCTGAGGTACCCTGGCAGCACCCCATGGTTAACTCGACACCCCCAGTTGAGAAATGCTCCTTAATAGAGTAAACAGTCACTGTTAAAGTCAATAGCAAATTGACACCTAGGTCACAACATAACGAGGTTGAGCACCCCGAGATTATCTAAATATTACAACTTTTCTTTAGCTATACAAATGTTTTTTATTATTAGAACACAAACTCATTTCACATAGAAGAGATGATGTACTTACAGCTCACTGAAAATGGCAGCATTGTGATTCCTGTCAGTGATCTGGGGAGAGAGGATGGAGCTAAAGAGGGAACCCCAAGTGACAGCTGGAGCAGCCAGGTCATTGCATCATAAAGCCTCGGTCCCATGGCACCCAAACTGTGATGTCAGTGTGTCAATGTGTACAAAGGTTTGTTTGTGTCAGTGTACATTAATTGTCTTGTAAAGAATTAATTTTCTGCATGCAAAACAGTGTGGATTTTAAAAAGTCGACTTTTGTTGAGTGGTGGGGTGGAGGGTTGTGTGCCGACAAGGCCACCCACCGCTCTCATCGAAACACACAGCCACACACGAAAATAGCTAAATTCTAATTTGTGGTGCCCATTAATGAAAAATATTTATGAAGTACAGCTTTGTAAATTATATGTTCAGTATTAAAATGTATTTTAAAATGTGCAAAGTTGGGTAAAAAGTTGCAAAGCGGTGCAACTAATTTGCAATGTTTAAAGGCTCCACCTTTAGCCTGTATATCGTGATAGCGACCTGCAAAAGTCAGTGTGTAGCCAGATAGGGTTGGGTCCTCTTGTACTTCTGGGCCCCATAGCAGTTGATTGGTCTGCTATGGCTATAGTTATGCAATTGGCTGTGCCATAGTTGACGGGTTTTGTTAAAAAAAAAACAACAGAAAAATCAGGTATGGTGTATGTAAGGAGGTACGGTATATGTGTGTTTTTGTGAGTTTTTGTGTGTGTGTATACAGGTCCTCCCACAGAAAAGAGGCAGCTATTGCCCCAG
The DNA here is from genome assembly GCF_000935625.1 of Nanorana parkeri. Lineage (NCBI taxonomy): Eukaryota > Metazoa > Chordata > Amphibia > Anura > Dicroglossidae > Nanorana > Nanorana parkeri. The sequence goes on from NW_017306704.1 coordinate 1,113,075, forward strand.
TCTGTCTCTCTTTGGGTCACGTGGGGAGGGGGTTCTGCAGGCAGAATTCTGGCCTTTCCGGCCAGAGCGTTCCAGGTTGCTAAGAGTTGGATGGGAAGATGTGTAAGGGCCAAACACACCTCCCCTCCCAGCTCTTAGCAACCTGGGACACTCTAGATAGCATTATGCCCAGCTCCTGTTAACCAGTGACGTCAGTAAGCTGGGCGGGACACCAGCCAGAGCTGTGTGTTTCACCACCAGGACCATATCATCACCCCCACCCCAAACCTGACGACCAGCCGACTCAGGGGGCAATTATGGAGATAACAATACAATGCATTCTACATGGCTCTCCCACTGTTATGTGACAATGAAGCATGCTATTGTGTGACTATGAGCTTGTCATTTGCAGAGTTTGTTTACTTGTTTTGACAGTGATTCTGGCAGTAATGTGACGCCATTTTGACGCCTGTGGGTGGTGATAAGTTTTTTGTCATGTTTTTTTGTTAAATGCACTGGGTAGTTAAGGATGTACAGCACTTTTGATCATTGACACTTTGCCTGAGGAAGGGGTCCTGTTGGCTCCAAAACGTTGAATTCACATGTCATGCTAAAGGAACACAAATAAAGATGATATTCCGAAGCGGAATATATCTTCTAGATAGTAAGCTGGTCGGGACACCGGCTAGAGCTGGATGTTGCACCACCAGGACCCAATCAGCACTCCTCCCACCCCCAAACCTGAGCACCAGCCGCCTCAGGTGGCAATTATGCTAGGGACGGGAAATGCGAAGGTGTAAACCCAGGCTTAAATAAGAACTTTGATCCTTGAACGCTCATCCTTCCAGTCTATCCCGCCTCCACCCAAAAACAGTTTTACTTTCTCCATCAGCTCATCCCTCACAATGAATTAATTCTGTATCACTTTTCCCTCCCTGTATAGTGTAAGGATGAGCAGGGCTCTCCATATCCTCTTGCATTTAATTGCAATGTAATTATACTGTCTCCTTTTATTGTAAAGCACTACACAAACTGCTCTATATAAATCCTGTTTTATATTATTATTATTAGGGATGCACTGATACCAATACTAGTATCGATATCGGTGCCGATACCGATTATTTGGGCGAGTACTGATACTCGCCCAAATGCTGCGATGCCTAGCCCGATACTTCCTGTATCAGGAAGCCGGGCAGCGTGTCATTACACGCTTCCCGGTTTCCTGATTGGCCCGGGAAGCGGCTCCATGCTCTCTCATCTCTTGCGCTGCCCGGCTTCCTGATTGGTCGGGAAGCTGGCCAATCAGGAAGCCGGGCGACGTGTAATGACACAGCGATTGCCCGGGAACATGGCGAGGGAGCATGGAGCCGGTCTCCCGGCCAATCAGAAATGGCGCCCAGCTTCCAAAACGGCTCTGGCTGGGTACCGGAGGAAAGCCACTCCTGGCTGGAGAGGCCCTGGGGGTGACAGGCTGGACATGCCGAGGTGAGAGGGGACAGAGATCCGCACTGCAGAGACATACTGGATCATATGATTATTATGGGGATTCGTATGGGACGGCTTTCTTGTTAATCGGGAAGCCAGGTGGCGAGTCATTACACGCCACCTGGCTTCCTGAATGGGACTTCCGGTACTCGGTAATTGGTATCAGCGAGTACCGAAAAAAAGTATCGGTACTCGTACTCAGTACCGGTGCATCACTAATTATTATCTCCAGGATCACACAACTTTCAGTAGTATATAAGTCCCGGGAAAAGCTGCCTAGTATGTTTGTTGTGTTTTTGAAGCGCTGTTTGTCAGAAAAGTGAATGATCCATACAAGGGGCGTCCCTAGCCTGGGTATTACCCAGACCGGATACCGGATGACACCCCGCTGTGAAGTTAGAGAGAGGAGGGGACGTTCACCTGTCAGGATAAGTTATGCCGCCAGGTCCCCTCCTCTCTCCTGCAACTGTCGGGCTCTTGGTCCATGACCGAGTGCCCAACTTTTCAGAGGGGGTGACACCAAAATGACTGTCAGCACCTCCGCACCCCACTTGTGACGTCACTGGATCCATATCTGTGATATCTGTGAGCTCCAATATTCTACGTATGACACATGGACCTCTGTGTAGGTTTATGACCATGCTACCACCATTGCAGATCTGTGTGATCTGAGCAAGCAGGAGATCCTCCGGAATATAATTATGGTAATCAGTGGTGTAGCCGGGATTTAGAAAACTTGAAATAAAAGCCCACAGTGCATTGGGAGCATACAGAGCACATCTTAAACAAAGCACATTCTCCTTGTTTAATTAGTGCTTTCATAGACAGGAAGTGGTGAAGGTCATGGTCAGAGCCAAAATACAAAGTGGGAAAACTACGCGCTGACAACAAGGCTTAGAAAATCAGATATTTCTACTTAAATATGAACTGCAAGCAAACAGCTAAATACACAGATGAAATACACGTACAAAAGCTGTTTTTCCTGGTATTTAGCAAAGGATATTTATTTTTGGTTTACACATCCCATCACACAGAAAGGCCAGCAGCAGACTCATCTGATGACATAAGGTCATCCCTTTTCTCACTCTGCTCTCTCTTCCTATCAGCATGTTCCTTGTCAGCACATGCATATAACAAACCTGACTGGCCTTCAGTGCTACCCTGCCCTTTCTTAGTCTGAGTGCTGCTCTACAGGTAATTACGGTAGGCGGATGCCGAGTCAAATTCAGTTGTATTCACTAGTTGCCTTTATAAAAATAGATTTGATTATGTATTAATGAATACGGAACTGCATTCATTTGTGCCTTCTACAGCTGCCTGGAGTTCAGCCTCAAATTCATATTTAGAGCTTTATTACTAAATAATAATAAGGTTATTACACACACAAAAAATCAGGAGTAACTCTATTGTAATGAAGTTAACACGTTAACAAAACATTTTCTAAAACTGAAGTCCAGGCAGATAAAAAGGACCAATTCTTGAAAACGGATCGCATAGACAGAGCCTCCTGCGTTCTGGGTCAGCAGGGGGCCTGGTGGTGCCATTCATGTCAAAGGCACCGCAGACACGCCCCCCGTCCACAGTGTGATCATCCGCACCAGAACACGTGATACAGCAATGCCCTGCGTTCCGGTGAGGTGCCATCGCAAAAAATAGTGCATGAAATGAAAAATATAATTTTCCACAACTACAACAGTCCCAGACTAGTTTGGCCAACTTATATTACTTGAATGTTTTTTTATTGTATAAATCTTTTACTATAGGAATCGAATGCTTTCTATGAATCACAAACATTATCATTGTTCTATAGACATGTGCAGGGCAAGAAATCATTTTCTGACAAAACAACTGAAAACAAAAAATATTTCCATTCGTTTCATCAAAGAAAACTAATTTTTCTGCTGTTTCGGATTTGGAGGCAACGAGCCTGCTGAAGATTTCAAATAATGTAACATGCATGCCACCCCATCTGTGAATGTACAGTGTGTTTCCGATGCAACATCACTTTTCTAACTTCATCACAAATTCATGTCATCTTCTGACATGTGGCAACAGAGGTTTACGAGTGCCATTTGTTACTACAGCTTCAGGGTCAGAGGCACACATTACAGGAGAGAAGTGGTGATCTGCAAATGCCTCCTGTGTTCTAAGAAAACAAGGTTTTACTTTACAGCTTCTCATGTGAGGTTTTTTAATGCCTATCAGCAAATATCTCCAGGACTTTCATGATTATTCCATATGGACTCTTCAAGACCTTTCCAGAAGCAACAATTGGTATGTGGTATGCAAGTTACATGCATGACTTTTTACCTGTAATGATCATATTAGCCATCCTTGGATAGTCATATAGTCACAGCTGGATAATGTGCCATGCCACACTGCAAAATTGGTTCAAGAATGGTTTGAGGAACACAACGATGAGTTTGAGGTGTTGACTACAAATTCTCCAGATCTCAATCCAATCAAGTATCTGTGGGATGTGCTGGAAAAACAAGTCCGATCCATGGAGGCCCCACCTCGCAACTTACGGCTTGGTGCCAGATACAACAGCATACCTTCAGAGCTCTATGTTAATTCCAGGCCTAGACGGTCAGGGGGTCAGGGCTGTTTTGGTAGCAAAATGGGGACCGACTCAATATTAGGCAGGTGGTCATAATGTTATGGCTGATCGGTGTGTATGTGTATATATATATATATATATATATATATATACACACCGAGTGGCCAGATTATTATGACCACCCCATCAGTACTTCGTTGGGCCACGAGATGACTCCACAAGATGACTTTGTTGGGCCGCCTCGTGACTCCACGAGATTTTGAAAGGTGATGCGAGGAATCTGACACTGCACTGTTGCCCTTCTGTTGTCTTGTAACAGTCTTGCCACTCTCCGTTCTGCCCTAACATTGACTAGTCGCTGACGGCCACAATTCGCACATTCAGACCCAGATTTTCGGCTGACAGTCCAGTCTTTAAACACTTTAACAACAGCTGCTCTTGAACATTTAACAAATTCTGCTGTTTTGCTGATACTCGCTCCATGGCTCAGAGCGCCAACAATCATCCCACGTTCAAAGGCTGTTAAATCGCGTTGTTTATCCATATGTTCAGAAAAAAATCCCTTCTACTGTCGTGGTAAACAACCTGCTTCCCTATTTATAATGGTATGGTATGGTGGAATAATCTAATTAGCCTATAAATATGTAGCACTCAGAAACACTTACAAACACAAAGAGAACATATAAGCTACGTGCAGACATCGGTTTTGGTGAGACGTTAACCCAGGATACCATCATTAATAGGCCACAGTGCTTTTTTATTTAAAAATACCATTTGCCGAATTCGTCAATTTATAATGCATTTATGTTTTTCTTTCCCTAAGCTATTCCTGTAGCTTTAAGTGCAATCTGTCATCGAGAAGCAGCAGCTGTATGGAGAAGGAGGGGAGAAGAGCTGGAGAGTTTGCTGAGGTTTGATTTCACTGACCCCGTTCATTTCGGCCCTAGGCAGCAATGGAGTTAATAGGATCAAGCAGACAAAACAGTCAGGGGGAAGAGTTGGAATCAGAGATGTTTTCCATGTCATCCAGCAGAAATCCCACTTGATGGAGCCTTTCAAGGAAAGTCATTATTCCCCTTCTAAAGCCTCACATGACATTTAGCAGATTTGAGGGTTGTGGTTACCACTGGAAGAAAGTATGAAGCTACATTCCATTGCTGCACTTTTAACTTGCAAATTATCCAAATGGTGACATTTCCAGCACTGTGAAGGAAGGAACCGAGCCCACACTAGCAGGAGTGACTGGAAGAAGCTCTGTGTGTTAAGTGGATTTTCCCTGGGGCATTCAGAGAGCATGCACACAAAGGGGCTCACTTATAAAAAGTGGGGGAAGATAGTCTGTATTACCCTGAGTGAACAAGCAGATTCATACTAAAAGCATATCTGTTACGTTGCTAAATCTGGTTATACACTAGTAGATTTTATTCATTGTTCTGCACTGTCAGGATACATGAACAGCGACTGCACTCTTGGCCATTACTATTAGAATGCACAGGAATTGACCAAAATTCTACCAGTGTATGGCAAAGTCTAAACACCAATAAGAAACAATTCATTTATCTTGTAGTAGTCTTACAGGAGTTCTATAGTCCCAGTACATACCATCCTCTTATGACATCAGCATTGTAATAAGAATACATACTAGAGTTGTTTTTGATAATGCAATTAAAGCTTACTTGATAAACAACCCTTTTAATGTAGTGAGTGCTGCCTTCCATCTGCCTATCATGTTCATCAATTTCCTGAATTCCCAATGTGCTTTGTGTCTCTTTCCCTGCTGTTTGATGTGATCCAATCTCCATTTCTCAAGACTACATAGCCCACAATGCATTGCTTCCAGCAAGTAATGATGTTGCATTGCTCATATGTTGAGTTGTAGTTTGGACGGCAGACTTAGTTAGAGTGGTGACACAAGGAAGTGTATATTCACAGGGCTGAATGAAATGGTGTCAGTGCATTGAGGAAGTGCATCCTATGAGCATCTCCAATAAGTAAGTTTACAAACTTCTAGATGGATATGGTTATTAGGAGTGAAATAGAAAATGCAATATAAAAAGAAAGATTTATTTTTTCTTTGTATTCCTAACTGGATAGTATATGCTGTGACTTTAGAACTCCTTGAGGGTCCATTCACACCATCTGCGTCGGAGCTGCACTAGCCATTGTTTCCAGGGCAGCCCCGATGCAAGACAAGGCAATTTGCCTTGTCACGGATGGTGCCCATTCACATCACTGCATTGCAGTAGGAAAGTAGTGGTGTGTGCTGAAAAAAGTAAGGCATGCTTTATTTTTTTTCAATGCAGTGGGATGTGAGGCGGTACAACTGCCCCCCACCCCACTGTGCCTGTAGAACTGAATGAAATGTCACTTGTGGCATTTCAATAAAGTTCTAACAAAAAAAAGAACACAGTGTGATCCGCTTCAACATTGTGTCGGGGCACACACATCAGATACTGTGCGATTAGCTCAGCGCCTGGTATGAATGGGCCCTTAATGAATATCATTTCTACAACTGAGCCTTTGTCCATGTTTAAAGCTGACATTTCAAAACCTCTATAAGAAAGTTAATAACACAATTAAAGAATATCTAAATATAACAACAAAATATAATATATTGCAGTTTTACCAGTCCTTAGATGTGCTGGCTGCGTTCATTTTTATTTTTCTGGGAATATTGTCAGCAAGGACACAATTCCTTCTTGATTTTACCAGAAATAACACTGTAACCTCTTGTGAGCTGAACTGAAAACAATCTTATCTTCATTCTGTAAACTACTAATCTGTCCAAACCCTATATAATGGGGAGGATGATAGGAGGACCTGTTTGAAGTCCAGCCTGGGCGACAACCATGGCATCCTCCATAGATACAGTGGAGTTCATGAGTGTTGTCATCCAAGGACAGGAATTGTGTTATTCACAGGTACAAATAAAGAAAAAAAATTGAAAAAAAGAAAACAATGCAGCCACCAAATCTAAGGACTAGTAGGCTGAAGTTTTTTTTAAAAATAGAAACCCTTTCAGTCAAAGCGGTGATAAGGAATAACCATATATATTGTTATAAGAATTCAATAACTAGATAGTGGGATGTAAAAATAGAAAAAGCAACAGCTTAGATTGTAAACACTCTTCTGTATGACACAATCCGCTCGTGTCCGATTTTGTTCATGTACAGCATTTTCCCTTTACCTTGAACCATTCAATCAATAGTTCTTAGACACATTCCTGAGAAAGGTCAGAGTTTTAGCATCTCCGCTCCTCGGAATATGTTTCACAGCTGACATGGAAAATGAAAGGAATTATTCTTTTGTATGACACGTATATGAAACAGAAAGCCTTCCATAGTACATCTGGATACCATTCTGAAAAGACAAGGAAAGCTTGATTTAACAATTTAACACAATAATTACAATTCACATCTGTATTTTTTAATTTAGAAGAAAACAAAGACAATAAAAAACAAAAACAAAGTAAAGATTATCAAATAGTTTTAAATTGTTTCCAAAGAGCAAGGGACACTTTGCTAATTAAAATCATTGTATTTCAAAATGACATGTACATACACAGAAGCCTGTCGATAATAAGAATAGGCTCCTGTTATTATGAGCCATTCGTCTGGCTGCATATAATGGACGTGACCGTGACCAGTGGGGGCTGCAAAGGATGCACTATACAGTAACGCAGAATGTGACCATGGAACAATAAGAATAAGATATGTGAAGGGAACAGAGGCGGCTCTAGACTTTGCGGGGCCTTAGGTGAAACTTAAACGTGAGGCCCCACTCACAACCATAATGGAAAATTGATGGCTGTGTGGGGTTTTAGGAGGCTCTGGGTCTCAGGAGGCTGTGCTTTTAATTTTTTTTAAACTTTTTGTATTTTTTTGTATTTTTCATTTTAGTTTAACTCTATTTTTTTTCATTTCTAGTTTTAAATTATTTAATTTTTTAACCTTTTTAAATATTTTAGGTATTTTTCATTTTAGTTTAACTTTATTTTTTTGTATTTTTACTTTTTATTTATTTAGCTTTTTTAATTTTTTTGTATTTTTAATTTTAGTTTAACTTTATTTTTTTAAACTTTATTTTTTAACTTTATTGCTGAGAGCAATAGCCAGCCTGCTATTAGATATTTCAAATTGCAATAGCCAATAACAGGCTGGCTATTACACCCACCCATGTCCTGCTGTAAATCAGCAGAGTAGGGACCTGAAGGAGAAAGTTCTCCATCAGGTTCCCCTTTGCTGATTGACAGCAGGCAGTGGGCGGGTGCAATAGCCAGCCTGTTATTGGCTACTGCAATTTAAAAGAGCCAATAACAGGCTGGCTATTGCTGCCAGCTGCTGGAATGGGGACGATCGCGGCTGACAGCAGAAGCGGAGCGCGGAGGGGTGAGTAGACGGGGCGGAAACTCACAGACTGTCGGAGATTTCTCCCTACAGTCTGTAATCGGCTGTCTGTCCCCTCTGACACAGATCGCTGCAGCCAATTACAGACTGTAAGGAGAAATCTCCGACAGTCTGTGAGTCTGCAGCGGGGAGACTTATACGCGGGGACGGTCCTGACATTTCTCCGCCCTTCGGATGTGACAAGAGTCCTTAATGCTGCTGAGCGCAGACAGCATTAGGAGCCCTGTCACATGCAAACGTGTATCGCAGCCGGCGAACATCTCATGATGACATTCTTGGATATGACAGGGCTCCTAATTCTGTCTGTGCACAGGTCCCCCGTAATGTGTTAGGCAAATTAGGCGGCCGAGAGGCCCTGTGTGAGCGCGAGGCCTTAGGCGACCGCCTAATTTGCCTAATTAGAGAGCCGCCTCTGGAAGGGAATATTTACTAGCATTGCTCATTCTGGCTGAATTCTTGTTGAATTCTGGGCCCACTGGATCTAGGAGTCCAGGTGCTTTAACATGCATTTTTTTCATGCCTTAACATGGGGTGCGTTAAGATAGTACATTCAAATGAATGGGGAAGTGACACACTATTTTTGGCAGCACAGTGCACAGTAGAGCATTACCATGCCTTGTGCTGCACTGTATATGCATTGGAGCTGCATTGCCGTAGTGTGTTGGGTTGCAATTAAAAATCAATGGTGGTGCAAAGCGCTAAGGCATGTAACTTGTGTTATTGTGCATTACTGCAATGCACTGCAGCCGGAAAATGTGTTTGGGCCATCAAGCATGCCCGTGTCCTTGAAAATGAAAGCCTGACTGAAGGCCCCCCAATCAATTTTCTATGTACATTTTTCAGATATGTTTTTTACATTATGCCTGGGATCATCTTCCTCTTAGGATCTTCACCTGGTAGTCAGCAATCCTCAATGATGTATCACGCCAACACCACTCTCTGCATTATTACACTGCGAGTACAGGGCATTGTGGTGATTCTTTTCCATGGCACTCTGCACTCACAGTATGTCCTCAGTCTTTTGGGTTGAATGATGCCCAGAATCAATTAACCCGGAAGATTGAGAATATCCAGTGGCGAAATCGAATTACAGTGGAGAGGCGGTAAGTATTGAAGCCAAAGCTGCTGTTTTGTTTCCCACCACTGCTGGGGAGCTGTTTATTAGAAAAAATGTTTAGCTTTTCCCAAAAAATTTCAAAAAAGGAAAAACTTGTAAGACAAATGGGATGCATAGGGTTAACTAGGTTGAATCAGGGTTTAAATAGGGAAAATGTTTACTAGAGAAAAAGAAAGAACACAAGCCTGCAATTTGCTATGACAGCTGCAAGAAATTACAATGTAAAAAGGTTATTACATTGGTTCTGTCACCAATAATGGGATTGCTTCAGGCTGTCTATCTAATAAGTTCATCGCCAGTTCTCTAGTCCTTTAAGTTGCCATACATTTTTAGATTTTTGTCTGATTCATGTGTTTCTAACTGTGGGTGGTCCTGCCAATACCACCCGACTTCACAAACTTCAGTCGCTGCAGCAATTTAGCTGTGGTCACTGTTTGGGTATCCAGATAGCTGTGGGCAGGGGAGAATCATCCATCCATGCTTGGATTGGAAAATCGAGGTGGCCATAAAGTACTTTAGGTAAGTGTGCTTGTCCCAGAAAAGGCGGATGGGGGTCCTACCAAGGGCGGTGCTGCTGCGGCAGCCTGCAAGTGAGAGACAGACACGCTAGGGGAGGGAGTGGATATACCTATCTTTGGTCATATGTTTTTAGATAAAGCACTTGGCATCCATGCTAAAGAGCATAAATGGGGGAATCTCTCCTGCCGGACTATTGTATTGTATATGTTTACCCTATCAGTGTTACGCAAGAATTTTTAAGACCTGCTCCTTTAACATAATTTACTTTTGTCGAGCCCTGGAAGGAAGAAGAGTATGGTTGTTGTGTTGACTGGGCCACGCACAGCTTGGATTTCAGCTGAATCAGCACCAGTCAGTTGTACTTCAAGCAGTGTATGAAAGGCCAACTTTGGGGATGCAAACACTGAGGCTACAAGACTGGGAAGCCAGAGGTAGGTTTGAGCTGGTCAAACAGCTAAACAATCTTCTTTGTCACTCTTGTTGCAATAACCCTGCTTGGGACCTGCGTTTGCTACCCCTGGGGAACAATAAGGCTAGTTGTCGCGCGTTTTTCAATGCATAGATATGTCTATGGTACCCAAACCACGCGACAACTGCCTGGAAATAGCTCCTGCACCTTTTCGCGCGACAGACGATTTTGGTTGCGCGACAAACTGCAAAGGTGTGAGCAGGCTCTATTGACTTCAATGCAAATCTGTGTTTTGCGCGATAAATCACCTAGGTGTGCACGGGCCCTAAAAGAGGGCAGAAAACCCCGAAGCAGATGCTGTTGAATGGGTGCATTTGATTTTGTTCTGAACCGACACACATACTGTATATAAAAGAGATTTTTTAAAATATATCAACTTTTTAAAACAACTTCAATAAAAATGACCCAAAACTATGATATTTTCTTTTTAAAATGGACCTTTACCCCCTTTCACTAAAAAATCACATCAGCATTCAGTTCGGCATGCTGATATGAAATCATTTTACATTCATTAGTTAAATAAACATATTTTTCTTGTATTTACAATTCCTGTTTCTCCACTTCCTGGTCCTCTTAGGCATTAGTGATATAGCCCATGCCAAAGAGATCCTGGGAAGGCTATGGAAAGGTATGGTATGCAAATAATATCCTGCAATTATCTATAAGTAGCTGTTTGTAGATTGCCATTACTAAACATTTCTAAATGTGCATTTGTTGTCATGTTAAAGATAAGGGAAAAGTTCATCTATAAGGAGGCACTCAACCCATGGACACTGGAGTAACATTGCTATTATGCAGGTTGCACTCTTCATTCAGCAAGAAACCTGCAGCTACTGTATACCAGTTAATATGCAGCATTCAATTTTGGCACCCTTTGATGCCCTGCTTATAGTGAATGTCCGTAAAAGAAATGCTGATTTAACGGAAAAATATACTAGAAAGTAGGGTTGTACAGATACCAAGTACAGTACTCGGTACAAGATACTTTTGAGCTCCGAGACTAGACTAGAGAAAATTTCAAAAATTAGTAGGCAGCTGTCATTTGTAAGGAGCACACGGAGCTCCTGGGATTTGTACATCTCTGTTTTAATGTACGGTTTTGTTTTTATAAATATAAATAAAGGGATGCACAGATACCAGTTTTGTGACTACGAGTACTGGTACTTGCCGAGTACTTACAAGTACGAGTACTGATACATTTTTGTTTATTGTCATGTGACAGTTTTTCTAAAACAATACAGACTAATGATTTCAGGACAGTGGTGGAGCGCCAGAGCCAGGTCCCAGCTGCAACCGCTGCAACCCTGGTAGTTCTCATGAAAATGCCAAGTATCTGCACTGGTACTCGAAAAGTATCTGTGCATCCCTACTAGAAAGCTAAAAATCTCAGGATGAGGCTGAACAGGAAGCAGCAGGGGAGAGAGGAAGAGAGGTGAATATACAACAACAAAGTACGCTGTATTGTGCAGAAGAAGGTTTATTAGACTACAATTAAAAGTGAAAATGCATCCGGCTTGAGACCCCAATGTGCCTAATTGTGGTAGGAGTCAGGAGATACATTCAGCCCAGTCCCTTTAAGGGTAGTAGCTGAACATTGAGCATTTCTCTACAGTTGCTTCCATTCATGCAATTCCAATTTCCCCTCAGGCTAGCCAGAAGAGGGTCAAGTACGGCTTCCATCTGTGATAATACATCTACATTGATATCTGATGGACTTGATTCAATTGCTTCAGTTTCAAAGTGCATATATAGGACAAAACATTTCTAGTTTGTAATGGAATAGGAAAGGATTAGAATCTCTGCCAATATTTTATTTTTGTCTGTGCCCCCACTGGGTAGATTCACCTTTTCTATTTGTCCTGGTCAACCTTGTCATATAATGGGAAATGTCAAATTAAGAGCTGTTACCAGGACAAGAGTTGAGGGTATAGCTACAATGCGGGCATCTGTTCTTAGGATAACTGTCTAAGTGGTGTAATGTTGGGGAGCTCACAGAGCACTCACACAGAACTGTTCCATGAACAAAAGTCTTTATTATTTCTTCAAAGGCAGACAATCAACGAAGTCCAACATATTCTTGAGTTGTCCCACACACTCAGTGTCCCAATCCTTTAACAGTTTTCTCTTGCAGCACTGCTGCTCTTGCCTCAATCCTCAGGGCCACTGTCTGTTTCCGGCAGACAACCTCAGTGACGTGCTAACCTGCACAATCAGTTTCACAAGCCCGCAGCTGCCTGCTGCCTTGGCCGCTACTCTGACTCCTGGGTGGAGTTCTCCTGTCTCCAAGGTGGAGCCCTCAACACATCCCAGCACCCTCTTCATGAGGGTTGTACACAGGTGTACAATTAGGTGCTAGTCGCTACTAAAACGCAGACCCAGGAATGGAGATTTCATCCAACCCAGAGCTCTTCTTGTATTAAATTGACACTAAACTCAGGAGTTAAATCTTACAAATGCAGTCATGTACCTTAACTATTAACAAAAATGTATCGTATTTGTGTATCACTCGGCTGTAGACCCTCAAATCATCTCTGAATTGGTGCTGACACTGTCCTTCCTTCTAGAGCAGTGGTTCTCAACCTGTGTGACCTAAAGACCCACATTTGTCCTTGGTCATTAAGTCGCGACCCAAGTCACACTGCAACAGAATGCACGGCTTTAGGGTACTGTGCGTTCCGTTGCGGCTGTATAAACTGTGGGCGGGAGCTGCATTTGGGGTACTATTCAAATGAATGGCAATGCAACACATTTCCCACACCAGAATGCATGGTGGGGCCCTCAAAAACACTGACAGACACACACAAACACAATCTCACACACACTACAAAAAATGTTTACTTTAATTTTTTTTAAGGTCCACCTGTAAGCAATAAACGTATGGATGGAGCTTTCTCACGGCCACAGCCCCATCCCACCTCAAGCTGACACTCGGTGCTGGGCAGCATATTTTGAATAGCTTCTTGGCACGAGGACTGACAATGCTGGGGTAGGGGTTAGGCAGAGGAGCCTCTTGCCTAGAAAAGTGGAAGGCATGCGGCGACTCACTAAAAATGGGGTCGCGACCCACTTTTGGGTCAAGACCCACCAGTTGAGAACCAAGGTTCTAGAGGATGGCTACCTTTGTCCCCCTGATCCCTCCGCTACCCACTGCTCCAAACTCGCTCCTGTGATGCACTACAATCTGAATACAAACTATTAAACATACAAAGTATTCTATCAGGGGAGTGAGCTTGCAGCGGTGACTACTTTACAACACACACAGGGACCATGGGGAACAAAAGTAGTCACCCTCCAGAAGGAAGGACAGTGTCAGAACCAATTCAGAGTTTTCGTTAATAAGGTATTTGAATGCATTTTTAAGATTTAACTCCTGAATTCAGTGTCACTTTAAGATAATATTTTCTTACCCGGGGTTCAGCTTTAAATGAATGTTATTCACCTTTGTTTTGTGAAACCTCTTGGGCATCTTTTAGAAAGTTATACACTGGAGCTTATTGCAGAAAGTTGATTGGAGTGAGAGGTTTGTGTGAAAGTAAGCCTTTCTCTTGGGGCTCGATACAGCAGGCCGGTCATCTCATTAGAAATGAGAAATTTATGACTGCATCAAATTAATTAATTTTATAGCTGATTGTTATCCACCCATGCTAATTTTCCAGCTGCTGATTTATTATCTTGTGTTATTACTTTGGATATTCAAATCAACTAATGATTGCTAGATTCAAGCTGCCATGACAACAGAATGAACTTGATAGCTTTTACAGGTTTGCTCTTACATTCTACTTCCCTCCAGTAAAGTAATGCAAACTTGTAGCATACAATTCAATTGTGCACTTCGAACATTTTGTGCTCACAAAAATTATTTTATAGCATGTAACTATTTGTTCTGCTTTCTGGAATACATCAGAGATGAAGGGGTTAAGCATTATTTAGAAATAGCGTAGTACAGCAGCACTCAGTGGAAGGATAAAATGTAACCGGAATATTGATCCACAAAACACTCTGCCATCGGCTGCTACTCAGAAAGTATTTTTGCGCATTGAAATATAATTGCACTCAGGCTTTGACTTCCTTCCTCTGAATCGATAGAAATATAAAGTATAAATATCAGCTGAATAAAAGAACAGAGTCAATACACACAGGCCATCTTGCAGGTTACTTTGTTGTAAATAGCCATTTATCATATAATATGTCATTTGAAATGCCCCAGAACTCTATTTACTCTGCAGATCCATAGCAATGGCTTCACTTTTGCTTGGTCTGTCACTGATAGTTAAAGGAGAACTATGGGGTTAGGCCTTTTCCCCATAGTTCTCCTTAGGGTAACGGGAGGACACAAACTAGCGTCCTCCCATCACCCTAAGCTCAGTATATAGGGAGCTGTAGCTCGCGGTATACTGAGACGCCGCAGCCGGAGCGGATCCCGACAATTATGCCGGGAGCCGCCCGCTGCGTGACTGACAGCTGGCTCTGCATATCGAGAGGCAGAGCCAGCTGTACCCGCCCCCTCCCCCATCCATTCCGCCAGTCTGCGCTGGCGGAGCGGGGAGGGGGGAATCCTGCTCCTCCCCTGTCACGGCAGAGAGCCGTGACAGGATCGAGAAGTGAGCGAACGCCGGTATGTGTTCGCTCACCTCCCGATCTACTGAGCCGACCTGTGATAGTCTCATTGTCACAGGTCCGCTAGAACTATGAGGTGAGTGAAAAGCACTCACCTCATAGTTCTCCTTTAATCTAAGATGATCCATATAACTTTTTGTACGTTGTCTTTTTAGCTTTAGGGCCAGTTCACACCATAGTTTTGCATGCGCTACTTTTTCCTACCACAACACACGGCCTCAAGGAGGTGCTTTGGGGTGCCATTCAAATGAATGGCACAAAAGCTTCTGTACTGTGTAAAGCCTTTCCATGTGCACCTTGCTTTAAAGCTAGTTATGGATTGATGAGTGCATTTGCCATTTGTATCACTAGTTGGATTTGGTGTGGGGACACACTGGAGATGTCTCGATACCGCTTTTTCAAGACCAAGTACCGTACAAGTGCTTGCCCTCAGGTACTTGCCGATACCAATTACCAATATTTTTTCTTAAAAGGACATGTGACATTTTTTCTAAAACAACACAGACAAATTATTTCAGGACAGCTTCTCACCAGGCTGTGTCCAGATCTTACCAGGGCTGCATACAGATCTCACTAGAGCTGAATAGAGATCTCACCAGAGCTAAATACAGATCTCACCAGGCTGCATTCGGAATCTGGACACAGCCGGGTGACATCTGGACGCCAGATCACACCAGGCTGCGTACAAATCTCACCAAAGCTGCGTACAGATCTCACCAGGCTGCGTACAGAATCTGTACACAGTCTGGTGAGATCTGTATGCAGCCTGGGGACACCTGTAGTCCAGATCCCACCAGCCTGCATCCAGATGTCACCAGGGTTGCTTATTGGGTCTTTGCAGTGCTGCATACAGATGTCAACAGGGCTGCATATTGTGTCTCTCCAGCGCTGCATACAGATGTCAGCAGGGCTGCATATTGTGTCTCTCCATGGCTCTGACAGGTGCTGTGCTTAGCGAGTGCTGAACGGAGCGAGTGCCGGTTTTGTGCCCGCTCCGAGGCTGTATTCTCAGGGTGGGGCTGTCTCGAGCTGTACCTGCGCCAGGAAGCAGGAGGAGGAGGGCATGTGGGACCTGGAAGGCAGTGTCAAAGACAGTACTCGTGAAAATGCCCTGTATCGGCCCCGATACGATACTGGTATCGGTATCAGGACATCGCTAAGACACACTGGGGGCTTCAGCTGCCATGGTGATTTGCAGGGCTTTTGTGTGTCCCTGTACCTTTAAGTTGATTGGGCTACCTTCTGGTGAACCTGCACCCAATTCATCCTTTGCTTTATCTGCTCCAAGATTGAGGCTCTCATTGAATAAAATTAGGATCACGCTACACAGAGGAGCCGTGACCAGTCAGTGTGGCTTCCACATATTTTGCAAAAGTTGTGCAACCAAAACCTCTGTTTTTAACCCTATGGGCTAGTTCATACCATATACAGTGCGTTCCAGCACGATTCGGGGTGATGCACAAACCGTTGCTTGCTGGCTGATCTTAACACTCCTGCAGTTGCGGTTTGTGAATCACCCCCCTCTGTGGCACTCACAAAGTCTGATAGAAGTGACATTTGAGACCGATCAGCTGTTCCAGGCAGATAAGGTAACGCAGATCGGTCCTCCTGCACATGTGCAGTGAGCCGATCTGCCGTAGAACAGCCAACAAAGTGTTGGAATGCTTGACTTAATGGGCGGTCACACATTCCCCCTCTGTCAAACTGGGCGGGATTACGTTGGAATGTGTGACCGCGTCACCGGTCACACATTCCAACGTAGTTGCAAACTTTGATAGAATAGTGCAAATTTTTTTCTGATCGGGGTGTGCATCACCCCGAATCATGCTGCTACGCACTGTATATGGGGTGAACTAGCCCTAATAGTTAGACAGATTTTTTTAAATCCAGGTTAGCTAGTGAGTGTGCTGGGAAATGTTTGATTTTGTGCTGTGTAAAGTCCTTCCATGTGAACCTTACCTTGAAGCTAGTTATGAATTGCTGAGTGCATTTGCCATTTCTTTAACTTATTCAAATAAATAGAAATGCAGCGCACCAAGTACACGGTACTGCAAACTAGGTGCACTGTGTGATAGCATGCATTATATGCACAGTAGCGGGCTCTAGCACAATGCTTAGGTGGGAACCGGCCCTTACTGCTGAAATAACAATAAAAAAAGAAATGACAAAAACCAAACCTAGCACAGATACAAATAGCTCAACAACTCTTATATCCCCCTCACTTGGATGCCCCTATCTCAGTCTCAGCCTGTAAATCTGCATAGACTGCATAGGGCACAGGACAGCACTAGATTCCTGGCAGGCTCAACTTTTCTTTTTTCCGCACTCATTAAACAGATGTAACAAAACACTTAAAATGTTACATGTAGCAGACCAAAAGGAAAGCAAAACGTAGTTAATTGTCAGAGTTTACATACACTTTAAGGACTTATTTGCACAATGTGTACATGGTGATAATGTAGGATTTATTGAGTGTTACTTTAGTGCACAATAAAACATGAACTACATTGCTATTTATTTAGCACCTCATCTTATCTTTACACCAAACCTCAATGCAATGCATTTTACTGCACCACAGTGCACTGGTATGAATCATCAGTGCGTTGTGGTGTGCTGTGTTGGAAAAAAATCAAGATCAATGGGTATGGCACTGTGCCTTAACACATGATAAAGGCCAGCACTCCATGCAAGATATGGATCACCAGCACGTTTTGGAGGGTAGACATTCACCGGCGTTTCATATTTTTGGTTGTTTAGTTTTTCAGGATTTGGGTCCGAAAGTCGATTTGTTTTGGTATTTTGATTAGTCCAAATCCGAAATTTTTGTTACTTGCAGATGCGTTAGATAATTATGAACTGATTTTTGATTCAGCAACAGTGAAAGAATAAAGACAAAAAGTGACATGTTTCTTTTTAACTTTTGACAGTCCACAGAAACAATAAATAAACAAAAAAGGCTAGGGTGCCCCCCCCCCCAATTCATACCAGACCTTTCAGGTCTAGTACGAATTTTTTGGGGGACCCCAAACCCCCTAAAAAAAAGCATGGGGTCCCCACTAATATGCCAAGCAACAGCTTAGGAGAACAGGAAAGAGGGAGGGACGAACATGCACCCCCCCTCCTGCACCATGCCAGGCCACGTGCTCTCAACATAGGGAGGATGCTTTGCCATGGGGGACACCCTGGCAAAGCACTCTGTCCCAATGTCGATGAGGACAAGCGCCTCTTCCCCACAACCCTGGCCCGGTGGTTATGGTGGTCTGCGGGCAGGGAGACTTATCCTGCCCCTCCTTGTGAATGAGTAAGGAGTAGTTGTTACCCCTACTCATTCACCAAATAAACAGTAAAATTGCAAATGAGCACATTAGACCATAAACAAAATCTTGTATTTGAAAAAAAACAGAACACAGTTTTCGACAATTCCTTTAGTCAAAAAAAACCCCCAAAAAAGTTAATCGAGGTCATGCACAGGTCAATCATGTCGTCCAGGGATGTAGATCCACGTCAGTCACGATGGATGACAGCCACCGATTCGTCGAAAAATAAAAAATACCCAGCACCCCCGGACACGACCAATCCCGAGGAACTCTCGCCACCTCTAAAATTCCTGTTATAGAAAAATTTGCATACATTCAGATTCATTATTTATTTCTTTCATTAGGAAATTCGCAGATATTTGTCTGAATTTAAATTCGGGATGAAATGAATCGCACTTTTCTTCTTTTTTTTTTTACAGAAATAGCGTTTATTAAGTTTTTTTCCACAAACAAGTATAAAAATAAAACAACTTACAAAGTAAAACAACATACAACATACAAAGGCAGCATCAGTTGAGCGAACTTGGTAATAGTAGCAGAGCTGTAGACAATAGCAACCACCTTGGAAAAGTACATGATAATGTGCCCAGATACGAGCCGTACCTCCGCTCAAAATCTTGCCCCTGGGGTGGGGGGTGTCAGTTTGTTAAAGCTCTCCCCTA
>NW_017306704.1:1132332-1165739 GCF_000935625.1 Nanorana parkeri
CACAAAAGGGAGCCGTACCTCCGCTCAAAATCTTGCCCCTGGGGTGGGGGGTTTCAGATTGTTAAAGCTCTCCCCTCCAAGGAGGTCCATGTTATAAAGTCAGGCACGGGACTGGGTCTCCAGCATCGGGGTAACCAAGGGAAGCCCTGCGAGATGCCAAGTACCCCACACATCAGGTGCTGCGCCCTACTTAGAGCCGCCTTACAACACAAACATAACCATCGACTTATGACATCACACGACAAGCGGACAACAGAGGGGTACACAGACGTACGGAGACACAGGGGAGGAGAAAAGAAGGGGGGAGAGGGTAGAGGTGATAGCGTGGTCAAGAAGGGTGGATCCTGCATTTATGTCAGTGTCTTAAACTCATCCTTTGCCATAAACATTAACCATGGCCTCCATCTGGACTGAAACGCCTCGGACCTGTCCAGCCGCTCGGCAATCAGCTCCTCGGATCTCATTAAACGGCACATTTCCGCAGACCATTCCCCCAGTGTTGGAATCACCTGGGTGTTCAAATGTCTCGGAATCAACGCCCTAGCGGCGTTGACAAAGAATCGTAAAAGAGATTTCTTTGCCCGAGAGATGGATCCCAGAAATACTGGTAGTATTGCCATCTGAGGCGTGAGTTGGAGATCACTGGCAGACATTCTTGAGTAGAATCGCACTTTTCTATTGGAGGGTGCACAGGTCATCTGTGGAGCTGTCTCTACTATACTTGAACATATTGCTGATTGGTGTCTGACAGGATTCAGTCTCTTTCTCTATCAGAATGCCCTCTTACATATGCTCCTATGCCAGCATATCATGGGTTAACAATTATGCATCCTGGAGCTATAAGCATATGATACAAATGGCCATTTAGCTAAACAAAGGGAATAGGCCTAATGAGCATGTACGTTCAGCAAGAGACAATTAGCCAAATATTTTTCGTCTCGTGGTCAGAGGTGTCACCTCATTCTCAGTCAAGGTCTTCATCCTGCCAATTTATATACTGTCAATTATTACGCATCACCGCCCCACATTATGCTTCCCAAAAATGCTCACAGCTCATAACTCCCATACCTTACATTGCATAATAATGAATGCAAATGATTTCTTACACAGAGGGATTATTATAAAACGTAGATGTTCTGACAGCAAAGGGTTATGGTAGTCCTACAATATTTATAATGTGGGTCCCTCTGTGACCATATCAGTTCTGATACCCGTGCCTATACTCTCTAGACAATGATAAATGAGTCACACAATCACAAGTATAATGCTGTTTTTATATCACAGGTTTCCATTGCAGGTATGTGGCCACCACTATTACCAGCTGCATTTTATTGAATAAAGTTGATTTGCTTTAGCATTTGGCATTGAATCTATAATTACATTTGTCCGTGTGCTGAACGTTTAATTCATTTATATATAGCTGCTTTCAGTGCAAATGTATTTAACCCTTTACCTAACTTAAAGAGATCATTGTGTGATCCTTTCTATCACCTGCAGAATCCTGCCTTCTGTTTACATCCTACTGGGACCACCACTGGGGGAAGCTCCATTCCAAACCGGGTGACCCCCCACCCAACTTTCTTTTTTCAATATCGTGACTTCATCGGTTTTCTTCCTACTCCTTTTTTCCTCCAGTGTGTGACTTCATGGGTTCTCTTCCTCCTCTTTTTTTCCTCCAGTGCAATCCAAGGTGGTATATAGATGCCCCCTCAGGGCCAGTTCACACCACAAAGTGTGCATTCCAGAGCGTTTGGCCTCTGGAACGCACTGGAATGCAACCCGTCTGGCTCCCTGCGTTCAGGGGCAGGAGGGGGCATGGCAGTGCATTGAAGTCATTGAATGTTGCATGCACTATTTTTGCAGAACGCACTGGACCGGAACGCAGGCACTAATGTGCCACACGTTCGGGTGCTGGCGATCGCACTGCAGGCGGGGGGCGTGGCTACAGTGCCATTGACTTCAATGCACCGCCAAGCCCCCTCCCGTCCCTGAGCGTGTCGTTGATTCCCTGCATTCACAAGAAGTCAGTTAATTGATACTGGACATCAGTCAACCTCACATGGCAGCACTGAATCTCACATTTAAAGGCTATGTCCAAGTATAAAAGCTGCAAGGGGGTAAACCGCTCATTTATGTCTGGGGGTTGTATAAAGCACTTTTACTTACCTGATCCCTGCTCCTGCAGGCTCCAACACCGACCCCCCCCCCATGCCCCTCTCAGGGAGCCTCAACGTCTGAACAATGAAACATTAGCATTGCTTGCTGGTGCATGATGTGATATGTAGTCTTTAAAAATCGAGATTGCATCACATCAAGCAGCAGGGAAAAGATGCAAAGCACATCATGTAATTTTTTTTTCATGTAAGCTTTGACTGTATTATCAAAAACAACTCTAGTGTGTATTCCTATTACAATGCTGATGTTATAACAGGATAGTATATGCTGGGACTATACAACTCCTTTGAGCTAAACAATCCTCCCACAACAGAGCAAGGTCCAAATCAGTAGACAAGTGGCCAGCCACTTTCTACTTTATAATGCTCTCACGCCTGCGGCTCGAACGAATGCTCGGAAAATGTGTCATATACAGGAGAAAATAGAGAAAAACCACAAAGCCACAGTGATTCTGATCGCTGCAAGTCCTTCCTGTATTGCTCTCATTATTCTTGCAATTACTCTGGATTATTTTCAGCCGAATTGACCCCATCTCATTACCGCTCAGCTATATTGTCCTCATACCCACATTCCCATTCCCCTGACTACAATAACAACAGAGTCGCAGGAGAGGTGTCACCAGACCGGCTGAATTACCTCTGATACAAATTACCTCGGCTGATATTTCATACAGAGTCATCACAGTCATTAATAAAACCCGGCTGTCGCCAAAACCAGAAGTAAAAGGGTGAAAATTATGCCTACATTAGTCACCTCTGAGTAGATGAGATGCTATTCTGCGTTTCGTTGATGCTTTTTAACTTATCAAACAAAAGCACCAGCAGGCTCACTTAATAAGGCAGAGCAAAAAGCAGCAATGACCCAAAACATTTCAGGTTCCCCAACTCAGATGAGTGAAAGAGTTATCTCTGAAACGTTGCTTTGGGCAAGGTTGGCCATACACAACCTGATATTTGCAAGCATCGTGACCCATTCAATTCCTGCTTTGAACAAAACAGTTTATAGAGGAACTTCACTCTTATCTTAAAGAAGAACTCCAGGAATATAACAAAACTTACCCTTGCACCCCATTCACACTGAGCGGTTTATCGCGCAATTTCTGCCGCGAAATCATGCATATTTCCGCGCGATATCGCTCTATGTAGCTTGTCCAATGCACTTCAATGGAGCTGTTCACATCCCACAGCTCAATGTCGCCTGTAGCTTGTCGCTGTAGCTTGTCGCTTGTACATGACCCTTTTTTGCATGGATGTCGCGCGATTAGGCTCCAATAGACTCTATGTTGTCGAGCAAAATCGCGCATTACAGGCAATATTGCGCAACTTCATCGCGCTACGGAAGGGTCACTTTTGCACTGCAAAATGGATGGAAAGAATGATGTCACATCAAGATCGCTGTTGATTGGTTACAGCCCAATGTAGCAGCGACGAAGTCCCACCCAAAAAATGCGCTATGTAGCGCGATAAAATGTGCATTGTCGCTCAATATTGCGCAATGTAGCTCAAAGCCGCTCAGCACGAAATCGCGCGGAAAAACGCGCAATACCCATGTTGCTCAATGTGAATGGGGCCTTGTAGTGGGGCTATCACCACAATGCTCTTTTTGTCTAGGAGGCCCAAACAAAGCACCTGATCCTCGGTCCCCTTGGGCTGCTAGACTGGTCCCCGTGGCCTCTTCTCCCCTGAGCTCCAGCAGTCTAAGGACTGCTGATGTCATCGCGTTTTAAGTCTAGGGACCGCTGATGTCATCACGTCTTAAAGGAGAACTATGAGGTGAGTGCTTTTCACTCATCCTCATAGTTCTAGCCGACCTGTGACAATGAAACTGTCACAGGTCTGCTCAGTAGATCGGGAAGTGAGCGAACACATACCGGCGTTCGCTCACTTCTCAATCTTGTCACGGGAGAGAGCTGTGACAGGGGAGGGACTGGATTCCCCCCTCCCCGCTCCGATCTGCCAGCGCTGACTGGCGGAACGGACGGGGGAGGGAGCGGGTACAGCTGGCTCTGCCTCTAGATAGGCAGAGCCAGCTTTCACTCACGCAGCTGGGCGGATCCCGGCACAATTGTCGGGATCCGCTTCAGCGTCTCAGTATACCGCGAGCTGTATCTCACGGTATACTGAGCTTAGGGTGACGGGAGGACGCTAGTTTGTGTCCTGCCGTTACCCTTAGGAGAACTATGGGGAAAAGCCCTGACCCCATAGTTCTCCGTTAAGCAGGTCCATTGATATGCATTAGGACGCCGACGGGCACTCCACAGCTGGAGCAGAAGGGGAGAGAGGTGGGTGCTGGCTGCCACGGGACCGAGGATCAGGTGAGTGTATCTGCTTTATTTGAGTCCTCTAGACAAAACGTGCACTTAACCCTTGCAGTGCGGAGGTAGCCCTATTGCTAGGGTAAGTTTTTTAAATTCCTGAAGTTCTTTAAAAATTACAATAAGGGCACAAGGGACGAGGCTGGGCCGAGACAGTCAGTAAGAACTGTTCCTATTTTATTAACCATGCCCAAGGTTGGGACATGCTTGAGTCAGTATGATAGATGGAAAAACTACATGGGAGCCTTATGGGGACCTGGCCCATGATGTAAATGCAGGAGACACAGGTGTCTGTCTGGTCCTCTGCACAGGATATGCTGCAGTTATAGTCTCTGAAGGATGACTTTATCAGAAGATATCAGACCAAGGAAGATGAAAACCGTTCCTCCAAGGACACCGAAATAAAAGGTAATATATTACCTACATACATTGAAATTAATTTTTGCATGGGGATAAGCTTTAAGCACTTGCAGAGCCTGACGTCATTGACATTGTACAGAGAGATTTTAAAGTATGCTGGAAATCTATGGAATTGTTGAGGAATTGTTCTCTTTTCTTCATAGAGAAGTGTCAAGTATTCATGCCCACAGGGACTAACCAGGGTGAGGGCCTTGTTTAGTGGAGGAGGAATGAGGAGGGAGCATAAAGGAGAACTATGGGGTTAAGGCTTTTCCCCATAGTTCTCCTTAGGGTAACAAGAGGACACAAACTAGCGCCCTCCCGTCACCCTAGGCTCAGTATACCGCCAGCTGTAGCTCGCGGTATACTGAGACGCCGCAGCTGAAGCGGATCCCGACAATTATGCCGGGAACCGCCCGCTGCGTGACTGACAGCTGGCTCTGCATATCGAGAGGCAGAGCCAGCTGTACCCGCCCCCTCCCCCATCCATTCCGCCAGTCTGCGCTGGCGGATCGGAGCGGGGAGGGGGGAATCCTGCTCCTCCCCTGTCACGGCAGAGAGCCGTGACAGGATCGAGAAGTGAGGGAACGCCGGTATGTGTTCGCTCACCTCCCGATCTACTGAGCCGACCTGTGATAGTCTCATTGTCACAGGTCCGCTAGAACTATGAGGTGAGTGAAAAGCACTAACCTCATAGTTCTCCTTTAATTTGGGCAGATAAAACAGTGCTGAACAGTTATTACAGCATGCAATATTGCTGGCCGCCACTGGAGGGAGACTCACTGAAATGTAGCTGGCTGGACACACACAGGTAAATAACTAGCTTGCATATAGTCTGGTGCACTTTGAGGGCCATGGAGCAGTCATGTGATTACAACACACTTCTGCATTATCACAAGTTATCCTGTAAGCTAGATTCCTTGTGTTATAACTTTTCCCACTACACACACGCACCCACACCACACAAACGACTTAGACTAGCTTGCCACCACCTGCAGTTTGTCAGTTGACTGGTCTACGGGAAAATCACGCACAGACACTCACACACACCCACCCCTAATCTGGCAGATATGATAGTTTCAACATGCTGTCACTAATCCGCATGCAATCAGCAGCCACACAATGGCATTTCAAATAAACAGCAAGCTTACAACTGAGCAAACAGACACCAGTAATACAATGCAACAATGAATTCTTATCTTAGTGCACAGAAGGCCTCTTATTCATTCTTATAATCTAATATCCCTAGGCAGGCAGGGCATAGAAATATGTAAAGGAGAAAAAATTACATTAAGACAAGAAAGAAAATGACATACAGAAATTTGGCGACTGGCTATAAGATAAAAGAGGATAAAAAAAGAAATACACTTTACCCTTTGGGCAATATTGTTTTATCCTATTGGTGGGAGAATGCTGTAAATCCATAAACATACTGGGGGGAATTTATCCAAACCGGAGCAGACAAAATCTGGAGCAGTTTCCCATGGTAACCATTCAGCTTCTCTCTTCAGTTTGTTCAGTTAAGCTTTGAAAATGAAAGAGAAAGGCTGATCAGTTGCCATGGGCAACAGCTCCAGATTCTGTCTGCTCCACTTTTGATAAATTCCCCCTCAGCATGTCGTTGAATACCCTCTCCCAGATGAATACAACGTGCATTCCTTATACTACTTATTTTTATATACTGTAGGTATGGATGTGACTCTCCTCCTTGGTCAGTCACCTTCGAAGGTGGCACCTCGCCTGCCATAATGAGGGTTCTTGTCTCCTGTAGTGGCTGTAGGTTATATGGACCAGCCGGTTCTGTGTCTGGGTCATGAATTGGGATTTCCTAAATCAGAATCCTAGGAGAAGATGTCAGTGCCGGTGATGGAACTTGCTAACGTCACATAGCTGGAGCAGACGTATAGGTGGCGTTTAGTTCAACTTTAAGTGGACCACGGAAGGATGAGAACTCGTGGCAGCTTTTTTTATAAAGTCTTTGTCTCATCCACACTTCCTGCTTCCAGTTATGTCACCAGGACAGGAGGTGGAGTTAAATCTCCCCAACTGCATTTTGTTCTCCTCCATTGCTCTCAGTGCATTGCTGATACTTAAAGGGTTATTCACGAATGAGCCGAAGGAACTAGCTGTAGCTTCGGCCGATCCTTCAGCTCACTTCAGCCGCCGGAGCCCTCCGGTTCAGTCGAACTGAAGGGCTGCTGGACAGGATATTCACAATACCCCATACAGCAACCGAAGGCACCTGAGTGGCTCAGCCGCGGCTGGCTCTGCCCAGTTGTTGTCATTCACTGACAGCCCTGCGTCCTCAGGTTATTTGAGGACACTGGGCTGTCATTAAATGACAACAACTGGGCGGAGCTGGCCATGAGGTCAAGGTCAACTGTGCCCATTTGTTTTGATTTGTCTGGGACCTGTGGGAAGACTCTGACAGGTGGCGGACAAATGTAAACAGTTGGGCGGAGCTAGCGGTGATGTCTCCGCTAGCTCCGCCCAATTGTTTATATTTTGTCAGATTCTTCATTCTGCGGTGGGAGTTTGTCACGTGCAGTCAGGTTGGCAGGTGGCGGGTTTTTTTTTATTTCGACAAGTCGTCGTCGTGGACAATGCCAGATGTCGTTGGATCAATTTTTTAGATTAATAAAGGAATTGTCAACAATTTTTGTTGTTTTTTTTTTTTTTAAATGAAAGGATTTTTACTTTGAGCGGAATAGCCAAGCCGAATGCCCCTCAGCGACAGTAGGAGTGAACGGCAGCGACTGGACTGCCGGAGGTTCGGCTTATCTGATCCAGATGCTGGCCGAAGTCAGCCGATGTACGGTTGATTGTAGCCGATGTATGGCTTAAATCAGCTGTTACGGTGCCAAAGTGAACAGCCAAACGGTGTTTGGCCTAGTTCACTTCGGCTCGATTATTTACTCGCCTGCCTTTGGCAGCATAGTGAATAACCCCCTTAGAGTAAACCTATACTATACTAATAATTTAAAACCATTTATCTTGCAAAAAATGAAAAAAATAAACTAGTATTTGCTTAAACACTGACCTGTACTATATACTGTAAGTAAATATACACAGACTGCAGCTTGCCATTTAGACGTGGTGGCTTCATTCATTTCTATTTTAGGCTAAGAACATTTGCAGCAAGGAGAAAAAATACCTGTTGATCTTGCCAGAAATGCATCCTTGTCACTTCCTGTGAACAGATAGCAAAACAATCTTATCTTTCTTCTGTAGACTACTAATCTCATCATTCCCTATGTAATGGTCATGAATAAAGCCAGTCACATTTGAAGTTCAACCTGAGAATGTATTGTTTGCATGATTAACAGGAGAAAAAAAAGGGAACCATCTAAAAAGAAAAAAAGAAATCGTATGCAGCCAAAACATATCAGGTGTAACTTTTTTGAGAAAAAAAATAAGCCTCTCTGGGCGATATTTGTACATTGTGAGGATTTTAACATTATTGCAGATTTCTCTGTTCTGAAGAAATATCTGTTTGTGTCACCATATCGTTCTTAGACTGGTTCCTGAATGGGAGGGCGTCTGTATTCATTATAATCACCTAAGCAACTATTAATGTTCTAATGAGGAAGGCTGCAGTATCTTCATCCCTTTAGTAGACAAGCCTTAGTAAGAATCTCCCAAAAGTGAAATTCCTAATGCATGGCATGGCTAAAATTTGACTGGTATCTTAGTGCAGACTTCTGAGAAAATCAGTCAGCCAATCACAAATCTTTATTTGTATATTGAATTTCCATAAATTCTATCCCACTCCTAATAACCATATTGATCTCTAGTGTGTATTCCTATTACAATGCTGATGTTATAACGGGATAGTATATGCTGGGACTATACAACTCCTTTAACCTCTACTTGAGTAAATAGTTATCTATTAAATAGAGCTGCAGCTAACGATTATTTTCAAAATCGATTAGTTAGCCGATTATTAAGTTCGATTAATCGGTTAATCGGATAAACAATAAAAGAAATTAAAAAAATGGCTCCAGTGATGGGACTACTTGTTTGTATTGAGATTGTAGTCCATCACAGGAGCAAGCTTGGAGCGGTGGAAAAAAAAAGTGTGGTGTGCAATATAGTGAAAAGGAAAGGGTAAAATTATACAGCAATGAATGCAGAATTGCACCGGCTATAGAGGACTACAAATCCCAGCAATAGTACATTATACAGCGCAATGCAGAATATCACCAGCTATAGAGGACTACAACAAATCCCAGCAATAGTACATTATAGCTGGTGGTATTCTGCATTGCGCTGTATAATGTACTATTGCTGGGATTTGTAGTCCTCTATACAGTGCAGTGCAGAATATCACCAGCTATAGAGGAATACAACAAATCCCAGCAATACATTATACATACAGTGTATAATGTATTGCTGGATGTGTATTCCTATGTATAATATACAGCACAATGTACCATCAGCTATAGAGGAATACAAATCCCAGCAATACATTATAGAGCACCATGTGTGGGAAAGTGCAGGCTTACCTGAGCAGTCTTCCAGCAACTTGCTTCTGAGATCGGGCCTGTCTATCAGCGGCTGTCATCCCCCCACACCTGCTCCTCCTTACTACATCTCCCCGCGTCCCTGTGCCAATCGTATATGTGGGCGGGCGGTGAGTGTGAGGCGGGGAGGAGGTGCAGCGTGGATGCGGGCGGGCGGGTCTGGCAGCGCCGAGCGTGAGGTGGGGAAGAGGTGCGGCGCGTAGCGTGTGTGGAGCCGTGAACAGGGCCAACTGATCGGAAGCCGATTAATCGATTATTGAAAAAGTTGACAACTTTTTCAATAATCGATTATAATCGATTATGTCGATTAGTTGTTGCAGCCCTACTATTAAATAATAATCAAAATGTACTTTGACTTGACAGGTCTACTTTCAAAGAATGATTTTCTCCGGGTCTTGCTTACAATGAGTGCTGGGTAATTGGTGATGATTATTAAAGCTGCACTAAGAGGTGCACAGATTGTTTTAGAATAATAGACAATGACATCGAACACAAATTCCAATACTTGTACTGTAATTCATGTAATGTTCCTGTAAATGGCATTTTAGGAAATTGGAGCATGCTAATGACATTTTATATTTCTTTACATCTGCCCTGTTATTATTTATTAATGCAATTTCTTCATATTTCTGTAGTCATCTCTTCAACTTTAGAAGATATGACATGAGTGCATATGGGACAGGAGTGTTATTCAGTTCTATCCTGTTATATTTTGGGGAAAATGAGAAGAACTTGGGCATCACAGAGAAGCATAGCTTCTTTAAAAGTCTTAGTTACCTGCAGAATCAGCTAGTTCCCTCCCGGAGCACTGGTCCCGATCAGGGGCGTCCCGAGGCCGGGTGACACCCCGCTGTGACATCATCGCCCATGACGTTGCCGAGTGCGTGCTCAATGTGCTGACTATTCATAGGGGGTGACACCAAAATGACTGTCAGTCATTTTGGTGTCGTCACCCCTCCAATGGTGGCACCCGGGTGCGGGCCGAACCCCCCGCATCCCCCTTGTGATGCCGCTGAGCATAGACAGACCATATTGCGTACCTAGGGCAGCAGGGTAAAATGGGGTAGCAGCAAATTTACAGAAATATTATTAGTAAATACCCCTGTGAGAACAAGAGTAGGTTATATAGTGGTTGTTCTCCTGTCCCCATTGCTGTCAGACTGATCAGCAGGTGAAGAAGATCCAGAAACACTTATCATTGATCCTTCTCCTGGTTCTTTTTTATATTCAAGATAACTGGGGACAGGAGATCAGTCATTCTATGCAGAATTTGTATTCAATTGTTTTGTAAAGATGTGAGGGAGAAGACAAAGGGTTAAATGATGCCTCTGCGTCTCTCCAGTCAGCTCTAAGACTCCTTTAAAGGAGAACTATGAGGTGAGTGCTTTTCACTCACCTCATAGTTCTAGCCAACCTGTGACAATGAGACTGTCACAGGTCGGCTCAGTAGATCGGGAGGTGAGCGAACACATACCGGCGTTCGCTCACCTCTCGATCCTGTCACGATGCTTCAGCTGCGGCGTCTCAGTATACCGCGAGCTACAGCTCGCGGTATACTGAGCCTAGGGTGACGGGAGGACGCTAGTTTGTGTCCTCCCGTTACCCTATGGAGAACTATGGGGAAAAGCCTTAACCCCATAGTTCTCCTTTAAATGAAAAGATTTTTAAATTTGTAGCTAGAGGTTTCTAACCTTTGATGGGACTGTGTTACAAATGTTGCTCCCGTATTTACATACTCGCTGAACCCATTTCTTCACTGCAATGTTATGATGCAGTCTGCAGTCATTATCTTAGACCATCACCCCACTATCATTGTACTGGAAACACTCCTGTCCACCAAACATTTCTCATCAGTCTTATAGAATATAGTGATATATAATGGTCGATGCTCATAACACCTGTAAACAGAACTGCCTCTAAATATATTTACTGTAACTGAAGCTCTGTATTTAACTTTGTGTTAGTCCATTACCATGAAACACACCCAGATTATATAATGACTATATATATATATTTACAGTCATGGGCCCAAATATTGGCAACCCTGCCTTTCTGTCAGCTATTGCAGCACTTTGCGCAGAAAATTGTTGCAATAACAAATGTTTAGGCATTCTCATATTTTGTCAAATCTGACACATTCTCCAAAAATGGCCTGGACAAAATTATTGGCACCCTCAATTAATATTTGGTAGCACAGCCCTTGGAAAAAAACAACTGAAAGCAATGGCTTCCTGTAACTCAGACCTCTCTACAGGAATATTGGACCACTCTTCTTTCGCCAACTGCTCCAGGTCTCTCAGATTGGAAGGATTCCTTTTCCCAACTGCTGTTTTGAGATCTCTCCACAGGCGCTCTATAGGGTTCAGATCTGAACTCCTTGCTGGCCAGTCCAGTACTCTCCAGCGCTTTGTCTGAAACCATTTCTGGGTGCTTTTTGATGTGTGCTTTGGGTCATTGTCCTACTGTAAGACCCATGACCTCTGACGGAGACCCAACTTTCTGACACTGGGCCCTACATTGCACCCCAGAATTCTTTGGCAGTCTTCAGATTTCAAAATGCCATGCACACAGTCAAGACATCCAGTGCCTGAAGCAGCAAAGCAACCCCAAAAAATCAGAGAACCTCCACCATGTTTGACTGTACGGACTGTATTTTTTTTCTTTAAAGGCCTCATTTTTTTTTCTGAAAACAGTAGATCGATGGGCTTTACCAAAAAGCTGTCATTTTGTTTTGTCTGTCCACAGCACATTCTCCCAAAAGGATTTTGGCCTCCTCAGGTAGGTTTTGGCAAACTCCAATCTGGCTTTTTTTATGTTTCTGTGTCAGCAGTGGGGTCCTCCTGGGTCTCCTACCATAGCATCCCTTTTCATTCAGATGGTGACGTATAGTGCGAGCTGACACAGTTGTACCCTGTGCCTGAAGATCGGCTTGAATTTGTCCGGAAGTTGATCAAGGGTCTTTATCCACCATTCGAAGAAAACTTTGCTGCAATCTTTGATCAATTGATCTCTTTCGTCCGCGTCCAGGGAGACTAGCTACAGTGCCATGGGCTGTAAACGTCTTGGCAATGTTGCACACATAGGACACAGGAACATTAAGATCTCTGGAGATGGACTTTTAACCTTGAGATTGTCCGTGCTTTTCCACAAAAACATACTTTCAAAACAAAACCTTACAAAACATTCTGCTTATTCCCTACATACACATCCATTTTTACGCATATAATTCATAGGATATTCATAACTTTTTTATATATATAAGCACCAAATGATTGCACTCCTCCCCAATGCAGTAATCTGTATAATGATATGGGGGTGGAATTTAACTTTTCAAAAGGATTCATCCCATTCGCCCATTATATTCAAAGAGAGTTCGCCCAACACATTTACTGTAGCAAGTCACATAGAACATAATAAAGGGATTTGAAAAACAAACAAGTACTATGTTCCAATTTTAGATTGTAAGCCCCTTTAGAGCCAGGGCCCTCCTTACCATCTTGTCTTGAATTGTATTGTGATTGTAATGTCTTCCTTATATTGTAAAGCGCTGCGCAAACTAAAATCCTGTATAATAAAAATAAAAATAATAACAATCGAGTCAGCAGGATTCAGTCGAGTCAGCAGGATTTCTCCAGAATTCAGGCAATGTACGGCCAATTTAAGCAGTCTTTGCACTTTAATTTAACCTAATAAGCTCAACAGCTTTATTGGGAAAGGAGAATTTGTTAAACACTGAAAGAAAACAAATTGTGGAGCTAGTCATCTACGTGGAATCCATATATATTATTCTAGAAGCCGTAGAGCTTCACCTGCAATAGATCTTGTGCTTTAAAATGTCCCTTGGGCAATGGCATTTAGTGTAGCAAGTAATTTGGTAATTAGGCAAATGGCAGCCACAGTAGAGATTTTACAGAGCAAATAAACACAAGACTAATATGTTGAAGCCTCAGCACAATCAGGGTCCGAAATAAAAACCTTGTCTGCTTTCCTTTCCTCTGAAGCCTTCTTGGTCTCACAGATATTTCACTTGGTCAGTCATCTGGGAAAAGATCAAAGAAATGTGCCCTGTGAGCATAAAATGAAAAACAGCTTCCTCACTAAAAGACTGCAACTTGTAATTGTAAAGGCATCTAAAGGGTATTGCCAAGAACATTAGAAATCCCGTAGGTACATTAAAGAGAAAGTATAATCATTCTTAATTGAATGATACAAAGGTTTTTGAACGTTTGCAAGCCTGTAAACTGATGTTTTCTGGGAGTAAAATGTACAACTGACTAATGCATGTGCAGATGATCTTTAAGTTGAACTATAAGTATAATAATGCACTACATGTGACTTTTTTTCAACAATTATCACTGTCAATAGCCTAACTGTATATGCCTCCACATTTTTGACCAATTGCAAATGCTGATTAAAGTGAATTGCCCCCTCTAGTGGTCAGCCATGAATCATTTCAAATGTGTTTGACTACAATGGAAATAGACCTCTCCAGTGCACACATGTAACATTAAAGGGGTTATTCACAAAAGGGTGAAGAGTTAGGAGAAGGCAGGATAAGTGAACAATCTAGGGCAACATAGCTGACGTGGAAAAATTCTCCAATTCAGCTCACTTTCCTGTTACGTTGTCCTAGATTGTTCACTTCCCCAAACTCTTCACCCTTTTGTAAATAATCCCCTAAGGCTAATTACATGCATTAGTACATTGTAGTGCCACTTATTGACAATGGCAGACCAACGCATTAACCCGGGGAACCTCTGATGCACATTTCAGTTAAAGCTCTATCATGAAAAAAATAAGCCATATCTGAACATGATCGAGAAACACTGCCGTCTTCTCTGGGCCAAAGCTCATTTAACATGGTCTGTCGCAAAATGGAAAACTGCTCTGTGGTCAGACAAATCAAAATTTGACATTCTTTTTGGCAACTATGGGCGCCTTATTCTCTGGACTAAAGAGGAGAGGGACCTTTTGGCTTGTTATCACTTCAAAAGCCTGCATCCCTGATGGTATGGGGGTGCATTAGTGCATATGGGATGGGCAGCTTGCACATCTGGAGAGGCACCATCAATGCTGAAACAAAATATACAGGTTTTAGAGCATCATATGTTCCCATCCAGACAACGTCTTTTTCAGGGAAGGCATTGCATATTTCAGCAGGACAATGCTAAACTGCATACTGCATCTATGACAACAGCATGGCTTAGTAGTAGAAGAGTCCGGGTGCTTAACTGGCCTGCCTGCAGTCCAGACCTTTCATCAATTGAAAATATTTGGTTAATCTTGAAATGAAAAATACGACAAAGAAGGCAAGAATGGGACAACAATGCTCTCCCAAAGCTCCATCAACTGGACTCCTCAGTTTCCAGATGTTTCCAGTGTGTTGTTAAAAGAAGAGGGGATGTTTCACTGTAAACATGGCCCTGTCCCAACATTTTTGAGATGTGTTGCTGCCATCAATTTCAAAAATACCTTTTTTTTTCTTAAAATGGTCAATTTTCTCATTTTTAAAATTTGACATGTTTTCTATTTTCTATTGTGAATAAAATATGGGTTTATGAGAGTTATGAGATCATTGCATCGTGTTTTTATGTCGATTTTACACAGCGTCCCAACTTTTTTGGAATTGGGGTTGTACAACCAATACCAACCAATCATCTTTCAGTAATCTGAAATCAATAAAATAAAAAATAAATCTGTATTTCTATATTGAATTTCCATAAGTTCTATCCCACTCCTAATAACCATATCCATCTAGAAGTTTGTAAACTTACTTATTGAAGATGCTTATAGGATGTACTTCCTCAATGCAGTGACACAATTTCACTCAGCCCTGTGAATTTGCACTTCTTTGTGTCACAACTGTAACTAGCCCTGCTATTCCAAGTCATTGCTTGCTGCAACCAATGCATGGTGGAATATGTAGTCTTGATAAATCAAGACTGTCATATCAACAAGTAGGGAAAGAGATGCAAAGCACCCTGGGAATCCAGGAAGTTGTTGAAGGTGATGGGTAGACAGAAGGCAGAACTCACTACATAAAAGGGATTTTCTCAAGTAAGCTTTTATTGCATTATCAACAACAATTCTAGTGTGTATTCCTATCACAACGGTGAGGTTATAACAGGATAGTATATGCTCAGACTTTACAACTCCTTTAAAGAAAAGCCATTTATTTTTGGAAATCATATTTTACTAGGTGTTGTTACTTTTCCAGGTAGACCAAGAGCTTACTAGGAATAATAATACTTACTAGGAATAATAATTAATACTGAAGTGTCCTTCAGATACAAACTCCTTGTAGTCATCATCATCGACCCCAGTCCCCACTCATAACACAAGCCATCTGTGGCTCTTCCACTTTTTTCCTTTTCTGATAAATTTCGATTTTTAGGAACTGTGCGTTTTAATTTTGATTTTGTGGGGCTTCTAGTGCCATCAGACAGACACATAATTATGGGTATTCAGAAGATATCGTTCATCGTGGTTTACTTCCTCGCACTTTCTGTTAATAAAGCAGCACTATATAAAGCAGAAAAGCATTTAATAATTTAGGCACATTCCTAGCAATAAATCATCGTTGTTTTAGCCTGACAATTTATTGATCTGAAAGGATTTTATTTGAAGAGGCACTATGATGGAGGAGGTTAATAACAGAGCCAGGGAATGAATAACATGATTAGGATCTCATTTTCTTTTGTGATCCGGAGCAGGATAGTCATACTGAGATGAATTTTAATAAACCACATGACACTTTTTTGAAGCATTAAATGCATTAAGAACTGATTGAACAAATATTGAGGTGGCATGCCTCTGACACGACTTTCCTTCAACATATTCGCCAACAAAGGAAACGGTTCAATGAACATATCGCTGTGGGGTAGATTAGGCTTGTAGGATAAATATAATGTTACTGGATATGGTGGAGGAAGAAATAAGGTATTCTTCACATACTCCCGTTTGATCAAAGTAGTTTTATATAAAGTGACCCTCTCACCTTTTCTAAAAGTAAAATAAAAAATACCTTTTGCAAAAGAAGACCACCATCACCATTCCCACCAGGTTTTTAACTGACAGGTTCTCTTAAAGCAGTGGTTCTCAACCTGTGTAACCTTAGGACCCACATTCGTCCTTGGTCATTAAGTCATGACCCAAGTCACACTGCAATGGAATGCACGGAATTAGGGTACTGCGTGTTCCAGTGCGGACGTACGAGCTGTGGGTGGTAGGTGCGTTTGGGGTACCATTCAAATGAATGGCAACCCAACACACCTCCCACACCAGATTGCACAGTAGGTGCAAATGCATGGTACAGTGCATTAATCGCACGGTACTATGCAATTAACAAACTGTACGAGTGTAAACAGGCCCCTCAAAAACACTGGCATACATACACAACCACAGACACAATCTGCTGAACTGTATCCATATGTGCATTGCTTGTACTGCTCCCTTGTGCGCCCTGTAGAGGTGCCGGGAGCCAGAATGTGATGTCAGTCCGGTCCAGGCACCTCTATAGGACACGTGAGGGAGCTGTAAGTAATGCACGTATGCATGGAGCTCCCTCACGGCCATAGCCCCACCCCATCCCACCTCAAGCTGACACTCGGCACCAGGCAGCATATTTTGAATGGCTGCTTGGCGCGAGAACTGACAGTGCTGAGGAGCCTGTTACCTAGAAAAGTGGAAGGCACACGGTGACCCACTGAACACGGGGCCACAACCCACTTTTGGGTCACAACCCACCAGTTGAGAACCAAGGTCTTAGAGCACAATGTTTATTTTTTAATTTTAGACATACTCGGAAGGGTTAGAACAGCCTTTATCAACCAGGGTGCCTTCAGGCTTCCTCAACATTATCTGATGGTAGGACTGTGACGTGAAGGGGGGACTCTGATGTAATATAGTAACATAGTAGGTGAGGTTAAATAAAGACAAGGGTCCATCCAGTTTAACCTACTGTATGTGTTTATGTGATTGTGTATTACCTTACTCTAACACTTCCCATATCCCTGTAAATTAGGTGAAATAAGAAACTCATGAAGAAGTTTCTTGAATTTATCAACGCGGTTAGCGGAGACCACCGCCTGTGGAAGGGAATTCCAAAATTGCACAGTAAAAAAAAAACCCTACAAATTTTGAGATTGAACTCCCTTTGCTCCAACCTCCTGTTGTGTCCTTGTGTTCTCAATACCGTTTTCGTATTGAGCAGCTTGTTCCAAATATTGTGGTCCCCATTGATGATTTTGAAGATTGCAATAGAATCACCTCATTTCTAAGGTGAAAAAGCTTAATTGCTGAATGCGGTCCTCATAACTCAGGCCTTCTATCCCTTTACTTAATTTTGTAGCCCTTCGCTGAACTCTCTCCAGCTCTAGGAAGTCTTTCCTGAGTGCTAGCGGCCAAAACTGCACCACATACTCAAGATGAGGCCGAACCAGTGATTTATAAGGTGAAAGTATTACTTTTTTATCCCTTGCTGCGATCCCTCTTTTAATGCAGGGCAGTATCGTGTTTGCTCTGCTGGCTGCTGCTTGGCATTGCTTACTATTGCCAAATCTGTGATCTATGAGCACCCCAAGGTATTTTTCCATGTCCGACTTCCCTAATGTAAAAGTGGGGATTCCTATATGTAAGGCGGCTTTGATATAAAGATGGGGCTCTAATGTCAAGGTGGGTCCTGAAGTAAAAGGGAGAATTGTGATGTGAAAGGAGACTCTAATGAGAATGGGGGCTTCTGATTTGAAGGGATGACTTTGATGCAAAGGGAGGAACCCAGTTTTTTTGTGTGCATTTGCTTAGGATCCCCCTTACATTTTAGACAGGGGTACCTTGTGATTTTGCATACTTTTTAAGGGTGCCATGAGTGAAAAAAGGTTGAGAAATGCTGGGTTAGAATTCTATTGCTGTTCCTGTAGGCATTGGGAAGGGTCAGCAAGACAGAAAAGACTCAATTCATAGATGAATTTTATAACACTACTACTTATTTGATCTCACGATCATTTTCTCCCAAAAAATGTTTAGTTCACAAACATAAACATGTCACCAAGATGTGTAATATTTATATTGTCATGTAAAGTGAACATTAATCTGTTGAAAGTCCGATTTTCTCATAAATCATTATTTTATCTTGTGAAGTGTTATTTTATTTCCTTTTCCCTCCCCTCCTCCATAGATGGCTATTGATGCTCCCAGTTATTTTAAGGGGTGATATACTGTGCAGTAACGTCTGTGAATTATTTTTTTTCAAATGCGCCAACAAAATGACACAAACGGTGATATAATAGCATTAGCAGTGATAAAATACCTACAGGTATGTAAAGCGTGTTATGCGTGCTTGTGAATTGACATCTGAGAATTATGAGGCAAAGAAGATGTGTTATCAAAGAAATCACACCAGAACAAGAGAAAAACAGGTTTGTAAATTGAGCCTATAGTAAGCAAAATGTATCCAACAGTGGCAGAGACAGCAATAAAACATTTATTTTAAAGTTTATCTAAACCAAATGTATTCAAGCTTAGCCGTACTTAGACATGGTGGCTGCATTTGTTTTCTTTTTTTCAGGCCCCTTTTACTTTATTTGCACCTGGGGATCCTGCAAGTGACACACTTGCTGTCCTAGAGTGACAATCCTCACTTACTGTATTGTATCTATGACGCTCCGGGAGTCTCCCGCTATTAGATAGCAGCTCCCGGCCACCTGGGAGATAAACACTTTCTCCCGGAAAGGTTTACTCTGTTTGATTGAGCAGAGTAAACCTTTTTTTTTCCCCCTGACATCGGAGCCCCTGGCCGCCGTCAGTCAGAAGAAAAAAAAACAAAAAACCAGCATCGGAATGAATAGCTAGATTCCTATTGGCTATTTCACTTTGCAATATCCAATAGCAAACTAGCTATTGCACCCGCCCCCACTGCTGCTGTCAATCAGCAGAGGGGGACCTGAAGTTCTCCATCAAGTCCTCTTCTATTGATTGACAGCAGCATAGGGCGGTTGCAATAGCTAATTTGCTATTGGCTATTTCAAAGTAAAATAGCCAATAGGAATCTAGCTATGCATTCCTATGCTGGGGTTTTTTTTTTATTCTGAATGCAGCAACTGTCAGAATACTAAAAAAAACCCCTGCAGATAGCAAAGAAACGATTGCTTCCTGTGCTATCTGCCATCATTTCAATAGGGTGCCCCCCCCCACCCCCCCGTGGATTGGCAGAGGGCACATCCCTGAAATCAGAAGGGCACCTCCCTGTAATTGCTTTTTTCCAGGTGGGATCCTTGCAATGCAAGACAAGGCAGCGGTGTACATTCACACCACTGTGTTTCGGTAGGAAACTGGTGGAGTGCACTGAAAAAAGTATGGAATGCCTTACTTTTTTTCAACGCAGTGGGATTCAATGCGATACAACTGCCTCAGTGAATGGGGCCTCATAGAAACCTTTCCTTCCCTACAAAAAATAATCATGTATTTTTCATTGATATGATTTAAGATAAGCTGTACACATTTTGTCCTTTGTTTGAGAAGCTGCATTTTAATATGTGGCTTCATTTTTCAAATCAAATAAACAAGGATACAGAAAAATGTTCCTGCCATGTGCACAGCAGTCTGATGCAAAGTACAGCTTTAAACATCTATCAATAGTCAGTGAGGTTTACAAAGCCTGGAAATTAACCTTTAACTTTTCTATTTTCCACCCCGTCTGTGTGTGTAATGAAATCCTACTGAGGATAATCCCATCCCATACTATTCTCGTTTCCATTCTTACATGAAGAATTAATTTATTTTCTGATTATTTCCTTGTCCCATGGTATCAGCATTTTTCTAAGTTATTTCAAGATCAATACCTGTTAACTAGAACAAAATAAGTGTTTTACTTGCAAATTCAAACTGCATTTTTTATTTTACAGTACGGGTAAACGGCTGTGTGTTGTGATGTGCAAAGTGCCGTGTTGGTCAATGAAAAAACATGTTTTATTCCGATCACCGCTGTTAATGTGCAACTGAGCATAGCCTATGGATACTGAAATATTACATATACTTAAAGTATATTTCCACTTTCACAGCCAAATTGGAAGAACAATTATTTTGACATTGATACATTTTTCCATTCACATAACATGAGGTTATGGTTTATTTGCTTATTAAAGGTAAAATTTCTAGTTGCTTCTCCTTCATTGTTATGTTAGGAGGAGCTGTGAGGGGTAAGCGGTTAAAGAATTACAACCCTGGCTTCTCCATTGTATGTTAATGAGAGAAACACAGTCCTCAAACTTCAGTTCTTAGGCTTTCTATAAGGGCTGATCGCTGTGAAGGTGCTCAGAAAATTCTAAAAAGTGTTGCCTGCTGCAACAAAACATTTAAAAGGAAAGAAATTAAATATTTTTAAATTTTTATTTTGGTATTCTGTGTGAATAGGAACACATAACAAACATATAGAGGGGTTCTGTAAAATTTGACAGCAAAGGTTGTATTACACTGTAGCAGTAAAGAGCTTTATAGGTTAAGTTTCTGAACTTTCTGACCTTGTTTCACGTTACAGTTGCAATGCATTACTGGCTCCTATACAAAAATAAAAAAATACAGATTCTTTTTTGAAAAAGTGTGCGTTTGTTATTTTCTTTCTAAAAGGTGGAATTTCCTTTTAAAACTAACTCCCACAACCTCTGTAGCTGCAGGTACTGTGGACTAAGTCTTCCTCAAATTTCACAACACAGATTCTAAAGTTGGGTTTCAGCCATCACCTGCAGTTTCTATACATTAAAAGCCTGGCAGCCTTATCAACCAAAGAGAATAAGGAGCTATTATTTTAGTACATCCTTTGTGAATTTTGAAGTGCAAACAGCTACAAACGCCAGTGAGAGCTAGGTTTAGAGCTCTTTTACCGCTTTTTCCGAATATCAACGATGGTAGCTAAGGGGTTTGCGGAGCAGGGATGAGCCAGATTTATCTGTCAAATTAATAATATGTCAATTTTGTATTAATAATAGTCTGGGCAAAGGGGCTCTTCAACAGCAGTAAGAACAGTAAAACGTGGTTTGTGATTGGCTAAAACTGCACTTTGCTCTTTGCAAGACTTGGCTGTTCGCCTATAAAACAAAAGGATAAAAAATGAAATAAAATAAATTATACAGTTTGAAATTGTAATGACTTTTCTTTTAATGTCCATAATCTGGGTGAGTTGTAAACCCTTATTAGTTCCTGTAGGTTACTGTGCTTTTTTCTTTGTACTACCTGCTACCTTCAATATTATTTTATTAAACATGTACTGTAGGATCATTTTGAATTACAGAGAGTGGAATGAACACATAGGCAAAATATTGTATAATAATGAATTTAGTTACAAAAGTAATATGCTGAAATGTGAACCTGAATGAACGGGATCTAAAACCTCAATTTCTAATGAGGGGCTGCAAAGTCCTACCTGCTATTTTTTTTTTTAACAAAGAAACTGATTAATTTAGCATTACAGTTCAAAGTGCAAAGAGCAGGAAAAAAAAAACTAGTGACATGTGTTTCATGTGTCAGTGTGACAACCCAGAGGTGGACTTGTAGATTACCTTAACTATGCATGGTTAGCGTGTGAATATGATGTTGGCTTGTGGGCAGGTGAGACATCTTGGAAGACTGGT
The DNA here is from genome assembly GCF_000935625.1 of Nanorana parkeri. Taxonomy (NCBI): domain Eukaryota; kingdom Metazoa; phylum Chordata; class Amphibia; order Anura; family Dicroglossidae; genus Nanorana; species Nanorana parkeri. Next base: position 1,154,367 of record NW_017306704.1, read on the forward strand.
AAAGCAGTAGAGCTAAAGCTGCCAATTTTGTCTTGTGGTAAGTGGGGATGAGGAGCTGGACCACAATCTTTTTCTAGTCCAATAGAACCAATATTTGGGCCTGAAGGCTCGGTTCCCGGCAGCTCTTGTCAGGGCTGAGATAATGGGCTGGGTGTGGAACCCCTTGGCCGGGACGAAATATGTCCAAAAGCGCAGCACAAAAGGGTAATCCAAATAGAGTAGTTAAGTCCAGTTACGGGTCGTGGCAGGCAGCAAGAATCGTAGTCGAAGGGTCAAGCGAAAGGGTTGGTAGCCGGGAAGTCAGATTAAATAACAGGTTCACAGAAGGGAGGTAGAACAATTCAGCAATGAGGTAGAATAACTCAGCAATGAGTCAAGGCTCTGACCAGCTTTATATACACAGGGAACCCAGGACCGCCCCCTGGCTGCCAGGGCAACCAGGAAGCTTCCCCAGACTCTTCACAAAACATGGGGACCTCCAAAGGGAGGTAATGCGCATAATGAAAAATCCACTTGAATAAAGACTAAAAATGAGCACCAGGTAATTGTCTCAAGAGTCCAAAAAAGACTTTATTGGCTCTACAAATGGCGATAAGAAGATATGCACAGCCAGTTTCATCTTGTAGGGTAGCAAAAGGTCACTACTGATTGTAACATACAGGAAGGAAAGCTGGGTCAATTATTCAGGATATTCAATTAATTTACATCACAATATACTGAGCAGAATTTATTTGATTTTTGGACCTGACAACAATTTCGCCTAACTAAACCTTTAAAGTGACACTAAACTTAGGATTTAAGCCTTAAAAATGCATTCAAGTACCTTGCCTAGTAACAAAAATGTATCTTATTTGTGTATCACTCGGCTGTAGATCCTCAAATCATCTCTGAATTGGTGCTGACACTTTCCTTCCTTCTGGAATAGGGATGCACTGAAATAGAATTCTGAGAACAAAACCGAAAACTAAACAATTTGTCAGGCCGAAACAGAAACTGAAAATTATGTTTTTTTCCAACCTTTTTAAAATGTTAAAAATAATTTTTTAATTTTATTTTGTTTTAACTTTACTGCTGAAGGCTCTAGGGAAATATCAAGGAGTCTAAACAGACCCCAGATATTTCCCTTTTAACCACCTGCTGTCCGGCTGTTGTAATTAAACGGCCGGACAGCGGCTTCTTGAATGCGTTTTTAAACGCCCCATCCCGTCCTGCCGCTAGGCGGTGCGCACTTACGGGAAATCGGCTCTGAATGTAAACAGCCAGCAATGGCTGTTTACATACAAGCGTTCGGGCGTCTGTAGAGACGCCCGATCGCTTTTAATATGCGTGCGGGTGTGCGCCCCCCCCTCTCCACCGCAGCCGCTGCTGGCGATCCTGAGCTCTGTTGTTCCCGGTGTGTGCCCGGGACCAGCACAGCAGCTCTGCGGCCGGAGATCAAACGGAGGTCAGTACACGATCTCCGTTTGATCTCCTCCTCCTCGTCGGAATGCAGGAAGTGATGCGTATTACATCACTTCCGCATTCCTCTGTCACTCTCCGGTACAGAAACCGGAGAGAAGCTGGTGAAGCAGGTCTCTGCTTCATCAGCTTCTCTGGGGGTCCCTAGGTGGCATTAGGGGTCTTAAAGACCCCTGATGAATCCATAAAGAGGACCTGCCACTGCACATTGGCTATCACATAGGGAGCTTATTTGCTCCCGATGTGATAGCAATGAAGTTAAATGAAAAAAAAGTTTAAAAAAAATCAAAGTTACAAAAAAATTTACAAAATTGAAAGTCACATATCAGAGCAATAAAGAAAAATAAAATAATTAAAGCACCACACGCAAACATGCGTCAAGTCCTCCTACGTGCAAAAATGACGATTACATCCATTGTGCCGCACATGTTACATATCGCCGCGAACGTCGGAGTGAGAGCAATACAAATGAGTAAACTAAACGTGAGATTGTAGTCCACAACAGGAATGAGCTTGAAGCGGTGGCTACTTTACAACACACACAGGGACCATGGGGAACAAAAGAAGCCACCCTCCACATTTATATAGCGGTGAATGTGACATACACTGCAAGTAATCAATTACTTTAATTTAAATCACATCAATCAGGAAGATTAACTTGCAGTAAATGTTTGGTGAAGGTCAAATACACTTTTTTTTTTAAATATGCCCTTTAGTCCAATTAGCCCTTAACTTTTAATTTCCCCCAAAAACGTAAAGGGTACCTTCACTGTTGAAAATTTTCTATATCATACACTGCATGATTGTTCAAATAATTATCAGTTAAGATAAACACCCTAATATCATGCCAGCACTAACATAACCTCATCCCTGTTGCAGAATACCCACCCCCATATTCTTCCCTTTAAACAAGCTGAAACCCAACAACATCAGTTTTTTGTTGCTGCAAAATAATGGTCACCTATATACAGTATGCTTTGTACATAGTATGGTTTTTGCTTCGGATTTTACATGAACAATAAATATAATTGTTTTTATCATTTAAACCTCACAAGTCAGCTCTTACAATGGTATTACTTATAATCCCTGTCAATACTCAATATTCATGTGTTGTCGGTAAATGGGCGACATAAATGCGTGTGTGTTTACTGAATATAACCTCTTGATAGTATATTTATTAAACTGTGCCATGCATGAAATGAATTCATTCTTGAGATCTGTGTAATTTAATGTATGTTGAATGTATATGTGCCAGGAATATCTTATTAGAGCAATGACAATATTACCCATGCTGAATGCACGGCACGTTTGCTCCTTAAGATATCATTGCAGCAATAAAAAAAATAAGAGATCACCTGAGCTTCTATAATAGGCATGTGGCTGCATTCAGCTTGTGCTTCTGGTTTCGTTTTAACCTAGAAACAAAATTATTTTCATATTATGGTGAGGTACAGTGTGTTCTGCATTCCAATCTCCTGCTTACTTCAGGGGAACAGGAGTGATCACATTGCCCAAATGTCAATTTAATCTGCACTGGGTACCAGGTGTGGATACTTACCTGCCTACCATCTGATCCAGACTTTCCAGCATTCAGCACGAGACAGTTATTTGACTCTAGATACTCACCCAATCTGCTCCTTGATCATTTGTGTAGCAAAAAAAAAATGCACCCTTTGTGAATTTTTCTCCTACAGCTTTTTCGAATGGTAAAAAGAAACCTGTAGTGAGAACATTTGTAGACTTCTATTGATAACTTCTTCTGAAAATGCTGATCCAATGGCTTCAATACTTTCACTGACCTACAACAAGTATGCAGATCTGGAACTCTGACTCCATGCTGACTTTCCTCATGCTTATCCCAGACCAGGGACTCAAAATATACTGAAGCCAGAGACAGCCAGGCAACCAGAAAGAGGCGACCAATGCTCGCCGCCATGCTTCTCTCTTTGCTTTAAATTGGGTTTTTCCTTGAAAAGCAAAGAATATTCCCTACTGAGACCCTACACATGTCCCACCCTTTTCTAACAAGAACACACATCTAAAGAGGTGTTTTGGTGAGGCTAGGTTCACACTAGGGCGATTTGTGACCGCGCGGCAATCGTGCACGAAACCGGTCACTGAGTCACACACCCCCGCTGATCGAACTTGCGGTGCCATTATTTTCTAATGGCACCCCAGTCGCACCAGGCAGATCACGTGGTTTCCCGCCACAATACCGCATGCACAATTGCGCACAATCGGGGGTTGAAAAGAAAACTCGGTACATGTCACAAAAAAGGTATGTGTTTTCAGCGATTGCTGCGTGGATATAACCCTACTGAAATCAATGGGGCCATGTGGCAATTGCGGTGTGCAATAATTCACTGTCGCGCAGTCACGGGATCGCCGATATGTGAACCTAGCCTGAAACAAGTAGTAGAATAGTGCGCTTTGCTAAGATCATTGGAGTGAAATACAATTTTTTGGCCATTAAACACACCAGCACCATCTGCTCCTTGAAGCAGGCAAAGAGATTATCAATGAGAAAAATGAGAATTTCTAGAATAAAAACATACATTTTGATGCTGCGGCAACAGCCCAGAAGAACATGATGGTATAAGGAATCACCGACTTCTATGCAACTCCCAGGGGCAGCTGCTGGTGGCTTTGTCCATGCATCTGGCTCTACAGTGCCATCTTTCCAGTATGGTTGGGTGCTTTATTATTAGGTCTAATAACCTGAATAAGGAACTGCAGTGCTGATACTCTTCAGAGTGCTTGTGACAATACCAAGTATCAAATATAAATTCTGGTCAGTGTCTGAGCAAATATTTCTGCTGGGTCATGAGTAGAGCTGCAGCTAACGATTATTTTCAAAATCGATTAGTTAGCCGATTATTAAGTTCGATTAATCGGTTAATCGGATAAACAATAAAAAAAAATTTAAAAAATGGCTCCAGTGATGGACTACTAGTTTGTATTGAGATTGTAGTCCATCACAGGAGCAAGCTTGGAGTGGTGGAAAAAAATAGTGTGGTGTGCAATATAGTGAAAAGGAAAGTGTAAATGTATACAGCAATGAATGCAGAATGGCACCGGCTATAGAGGACAACAAATCCCAGCAATAGTACATTATAGCTGGCAGTATTCTGCATTGCGCTGTATAATGTATTATTGCTCGGATTTACCGTGCAGAATATCACCAGCTATAGGGGGATACAACAAATGCGTCGTGAAGAGCATGGATGCGGGCGGGTCTGGCAGCGGCGAGCGCGAGGTGGGGAGGAGGTGCGGCGCGCAGCGTGTGTGGAGCCGTGAACAGGGCCAACTGATCGGAAGCCGATTAATCGATTATTGAAAAAGTTGACAACTTTTTCAATAATCGATTATGTCGATTAGTTGTTGCAGCCCTAGTCATGAGAGTTCTGCTACTTCTACAATGCTTACAGGTTGTAAACCTTCCCTTTGTTTTCACTTGCCACCTGCATCAACCCCTGCTTGTAGGGTTGCACAGATACCAAATACAGTACTCAGTACAAGTACGAGTACATGTACCGATACTTCTGAGCTCCAGGACTAGACTAGAGAAAAATTCAAAAATTAGGAGGCAGCTGTCATTTGTAAGCACACGGAGCGCCTGGGATTAGTAAATCTCTGTTTTAATATATGATTTTATTTTTATAAATATAAATAATGGGATGCACAGATACCAGTTTTGCGAGTACGAGTACTGGTACTTGCCGAGTACTTACAAGTACAAGTACTGATACATTTTGTTTATTGTCATGTGACAGTTTTTCTAAAACAATACAGACTAATGATTTCAGGACAGTGGTGGAGTGCCAGAGCCAGGTCCCAGCTTCAACCGCTGCAACCCTGGTAGTTCTCATGAAAATGCCAACTATCTGCACTGGTACTCGAAAAGTATCTGTGCATCCCTACCTACTTGTGATTTGACATTGGCAGAATGCCACTCATTATGAGCCATACCTGTATTTTGTCTCTAGCTGCCGCCTTTGCCATCCTCTGTCAGTTTATAGACGATGCTCTTGACTGATAACTTGTACTTTGTGTGATTTATGTGTCAGCTGTTGCCAAACCTGCCATAACCTAGAAGTAGTATGGAGTACAATTCATACTTCTTTGTAACGTTCTGTAGGAAAGACTGAGCACTCTTTAGACTCTGCCCTTTACAGAATCCACACCTACTGCTAGTGACCCAGAGGGTCCACATGAAACTGAAAAGTCAATACATTTTGGGAGAAAAAAATCATTAAAAAAAATGTGATAAATGTAGTTGCCTCCTTTGAAGGGCCTCAACCAATGCAACACGTATCCTTGATTAGCAACCACCAACTGAGCCCAAATAAGCATATACTTCCTTTCTTGCTGCCATGGTTCATTATATAGTCACTGACTTTGGTTCCTTGCTCATAGAGGCTGTCAAACATCTAAATTGGGGAATTCTATTTTGTGAAAATGTTGCAGTCATTGATTAAATTGTCGTATAATCCAAACTGTTCAGCACTTTGGCAGAAATTCCTCACTCTCCAAGGGACCCAGGAGACCAAATTCCAGATAATTTCACCAGAGGGGCTGCTGTTCAATTGTAGGTTAGGATACCTCAGAGCACATGCAAAAATGAAAAAGAACAGCGCCCTCTCTTTGTGTGATACTGCTTTTTATTAAAAATTTATATAAAAGCAAATGTTATACTCAGAAGAGTCCATATATATACACAGCTTGTAGGTTCATGCATACAATGAAAGTCATATGCCACTAAGCGGACTGGACATCAGTGCATCATCAAAGGCAATGGATAGGTAAGGGTTAACGCGTTTCAATGGTTAAACCATCTTCGTCAGAACCAAAGCCTTATCTTACATTGATTAACTTGTGACTAAATAAAGATGGGCATTGTTCAACTCAGAAGAGGATGGTGATGAACCGGGGAGAGATAAGTCTTCTGCAGGACAGCCCCAAAGGCATTTTTATTTTCAGAACTTCTGGGCTACTCATATATTAAAAATGTATTTATAAAAAGTGAAACAGAGTTTTAAGTATTCATTCCCTGCTAAGAAAGCTTTTGTTAATTTTCATTGTTTTTTTTTAATGCCAGTAAAACTTCAGCACCTGTGGGAATTGTCTCTTGGGCATTTTTTTTTTATTTGTGGAGAGGTTTGGAGCAAATGTTCAACATTTTGTGTCTAATACTATTCTCACTCTAAAGTCTGCATAATACTGTTCCATCGCCTCCATGTTACACTTCCGTGCACAAATCTACCATTCACCACAAGTTCATAAGTAGGTCAAAACCTTAAAAAATTGTCCGTCTCCATTAATCTTTCAAATGAACTTCTGAGGTCAGAAATATGAAATCAGCTTTTTCATGACTTGCTTTGAAGGGGCAGGTCACAAGGGTTGTCATGCTCATCCCTGCTATACTCTCTAATCGGTCATTAAGCTAAAATAAGTATATACAGGTTCAGGTAAATTTCCCAATTTAAAGCATTTTTTGCAAGTTGTAGTAGTTTGGCCGCTGCTTATTAATTATAGCATCTACTCTAGGAACTTTTCCACTTAATGCAAGAGCTGTTTCAGTTTCACCTACCTTCAGTGGGGCAACCATCACCTTCTTCGTAATCTTGTAATCTTCACCAAGTTTGGGAAAAGTTATTGGGGATGCATATCAATGCTTGTGATTCACATTATAGGAACTTCTAAATTTGTACCTCAGGAAATTGTCATAATGGCATATAATAATGAGAAAACACCTCAAACTGTAGGAGGTCTGAGCCTGAGGCAATGTCGTTCAGGGGGTGGAGGGGCTGTCAGGGAATGGTCACTGGGGGGCGAGGGTGGCATGCATGGCTGATTTGTCGTTCGACAGGGGGGCAGTGGTGGACCGCGATGTCAGCGGCTCTGTCTGGCTTCCTTTTCTAGCTCACTGACATCACTGGTTGCCAGGATCTTGGCCAGATGCAAGCCAGGGGATCCCCGCTCAGCTCCTGGCAACCGGTTACAGCAGTTGATGGGGTGGGAGGCCACACCGCACAGAGTGTCACAGGTTGCTTAAAGTTCTTATCAACCTATGATATTGTGGCCGTCACTATAGGGATGGCCCCAGAGCCGGATTTCCATTTCAATTGTCTGTAGGCAAGATTGGAAATCTGTTTAGCCTGAGGAGGCGCCCTTACCTGCTGCAAGACCCGCCGACTTTCACATGTGTAAAGAAGGACCGATGCGTCGCATAAGGCTTCCCTAAACACCTGTTCACATCAGACAGGCATTTTACAGAGCAGCCTTATGCAGCACTGGGGTCCTTCCCCGGCATTTATGGAAGCAGGCGGTTCCTGTAGGCGCCGCTATTCTTGGAGCAGGAGGGTGCATTTTGTGCAGAATGCACCTCCTTGCTATCCCTGGTGTTGTATCTTGACACAACACCAGGAATTAGTCAGAGTAGGTACCTGCACGGAACCCCTCTATGGAGCGAGCCTGTAGGCACCCCCTCTCCACCCCTCTATGGAGTGTGCCTAATGGTAAATCAGGCCCTGGATGGCCCTGCATGCAAATATCAGAAAATAGGACATGTAGAAGACAAGGTGAAAGCAAGACTCACACAGACATTATTATTTGTTTTCCTGAATTCATCACAACAAATAGAGAGGAAAAAGTATATATACTATATATATATATATGTATATATATATATATTACAGGATGGTGACTAACACCTTAAAAAACTTAAAATCCAAAGAAATGAATAGAAATGTGACGTTTTCATGTGCTGCAGGTGAAGAAATGGAGCCTTAATTGTATTACCTAATCACTAGCTAGAGAAAGTATGAGTGATACAGTGTATTCATATTTCTATATAGTGATACTGTAAATGGCATTGTCAGAGATATAATGAAAATTCATGCTATATTACAGAGTGAGCGGCACTTCTGTTTTTCCATTACAGAGAATGCACGATGACTATAAAGCTGAATGTTAGCTATACAATGCGCTCGCTGGATTCTGCAGTGAAATAAGTCTGTTTGGTGTCATTATACACACACAATAACACAGGGCTGCCAATTTGTTCCACGCTATACTGTAGAAGATGGAAGGTTTTACATAGTATATATATCACATTTTTGATTACTGTATTCTAGACAGTAATACCTATTTCCTTTCTTCTGGATTTTATTCTTGCACGATACTATGACTAATGCATGACCTTTAAATGATAAACTTCCATTTCTAAACAAACCTGCTGCCGAAATCATAAATTCTCTGCTTTTTCATCCTGGAATAATAGAGGAGACAAGAATAGCAAAACATCAAAGGTAACTGAACCATTGCAAGTCTTGCTATCTACAAAAGCCGTATTTACCTTAATGTTGCCGTTGTGGTGTGATAGGACTGGATGTACATTTGTGACATATTTTCCACAGGAAGTGCTGCATATCACTTTCCCCCACATGTCCCATATCCTGGAAGCATACAACATTATGTTTAATGGCCATGAAAGCAATGATACACTGGATTGCCTGCAGGACAGTGCATTGGTCAGGATTTAGATGTCTGTGGCTTTGGCCCCTTTCACACAGGCAGTCCAATCAGGTCCACCTGTTGGTTTTTCAGGTTGGAAGACCTAACATGCAGGGTCGAATTTCCCACAAGGCCAACCGAGGCCCGGCCTTGGGGCAGTAGGGAGCAGAGGGGCAGCAGGGGTGTTGAATTCCTATTTCCCGACACCCCGGACATGCAGTTTCAGGCGCCGGGCGGGTAGTTGTTTCTTTAGCCCTGCTTTGGGCAAGCAGGGCTAAATGTACAGCAGGGAAGCTGCCCCTTGTTTTGTGCAAGTGATCTCGGCGATGTCGCAGAGATCACTTGTATGCAGCCTGCATACAGGGGGGCGCCTTGAGGAACCTGACATTGTGGCAGCAGAGAGAGTAAATCCGGCCCTGCTAACATGGGTCCATACAGCTCAGTTTTTTGTTTTTTTTTTCCATGGAGGAAAAAACTGAACGCACTTAGATGCCACAAAAATCATATCCGTTCTATACTGATCCGATCCCATACGCCCGTGTGAAAGTGGCCTTTGGTTAGCAAGAAGGTAATAATGCCAGAAATATGGACTTTCATCTTTCCTGGCAATGAGACCAGTTTGGGCAATGTTATGGTTCTCAATAATCCCATGTTTCCATGGATTGATTCCTGTAAGTTTTCTGAATGTTTAGGGCCCTTTCACACTAGCGTCACCCGTACCATCACATTCACATCTGATTGCACATCTGTCTTCTGACGTTTACATAACAGATAACCATCAGTAAACTGCGGTCCGTAAACACATAAAAGAATGCAAACCTATTCCATTTCTGCCATTTCTTTCTGGACATGGATGTTTACTGATGGTCCTCTGTATACATCTACATGCCCATTGGGACACATTACTGTCTGTGTTCCATCCGCAAATGAAGAAAGGAAAACAGGACAGGAGGAACACCCATGTGAAAAGGGCCTTAAAGTAAGCCAAACCTTTGTTTTCAGTTGTGGATAGATAAGGGAGGGTTGTAACCCCTGACAGCTGGGATTTTTTTTGCCATCTGTGTCCCATTGGGGAGATTTCCCTTTACTTCTTGTCCGATAGTCACAACAGGAAATCCCTCCAAAAACAGGAAAATCCGTGGTGGTCAGCATGGTTACCAGAACTAGTATCTCCATTGGAAGATTTCTCATCTATTCCTTTTCTAAAGACAACCCAAAATGTGGGATTTTCTTTCATTTTCACTTTTACAGGGTTATTGACAAAAGGGTGAAGAGTTTGGAGAAGGCAGGAGAAGTAAACATTCTAGGCCAACATCGCTAAACTGGAAAGTGAGCTGAATTGGAGAATTGTTCCAGTTCAACTATTTTGTCCTAGATTGTTCACTTCTCCGGCCTTCTCCAAACTCTTTACCCAGCTTGTGAATAACCCTGTTAATGATAATAGTCACCAGGACAAACCTTGTAGGGTGAATCTCCCCAATGGTAACACAGACAGCAATATAAACTTGGCAGGTATTCTAATCCCTTTCCACCCTATCCAAAACCTAAAGTGTATTTCCACTTTCACAGCCAAATTGGGATAACACATATATTATATTTGTTGCATGCTCCCATTAACATAGCATAAGCTAAAAAAACATGTAAAATGCTTCTTGCCGTTTCAATTGCTTTTACTTGGGTTAGGATTTCTTTGCTTCTTAAATGTAAAAATGTCTGCTTGCTTCTTCTTCTTTGTTATGTTAGGAGGGGCTGTGAGGGGTTAAAGGTTTGTAAATTAAGTTAATGAGAGGAACACAATCCTACAATTTAGTTCCTGAAACTTTCTATAGGAACAAATTATTGTTAAGGTGCTAAAAAAAAATCTGGAATCAACCATGTTGCCTGCTGCAGCAAAACATCTGAAAGGCAAGACATAATTTAAAAAAAAAAAAAACATTCGGTATGCTGTGTAAACAGGAAAACATAACAAACATATAGAGAGGTTTTCTCAAATTTGACTGTAAATGTGGAAATACACTTTAAAAAAAAGGTATGGCTTTGATTGTACTTTATTGTGTTACAGGTGTATACATGACACTGTAAAGTAAAAAAAAAAAAAAGAGGGAACTCTGATGAGTTCCTGATGTAAAAGAGGGGATTCTGATGTGAAAGAGGGGACTCTGATGTGAAGGGGGGATTCTGATGTGAAAGAGGGGACTCTGATGTGAAGGGGGGATTCTGATGTGAAAAAGGGGACTCTGATGTGAAGGAGGACTCTGCTGTAAAAGAGGGGACTCTAATGTGAAAGTGGGGGTATCTGATGTCAAAGGGCGGGCTCTAACATAAAGGGGGAGTCTGATGTGAAGGAGGCACCTGATATAAAGGGGGTTGTCATGTGAAGGGGGACTTTGGTATGAAGGC
>NW_017306704.1:1165789-1166537 GCF_000935625.1 Nanorana parkeri
CGGGGGGGGGCCTTTGATGGGAAGGGGGATGTGATGCACTCACCAAGCCATTGCCAAAGGATCGTCACAGTTTCCTTCGAGAAAAGCTAAACATCATATAGCAACGCATATGCTGTTGAGAAGGGGTGTTGGAAATACAAAAAAAATATATATTATATCTTTTGAGCTGTAGATGGTGCTGTAGTGCAATGCTAGTCTTTGCATGTTCATGCTTATCTATGATAAGGGGCGCGTCTGATGGGAAGGGGGATGTGATGCACTCACCAAGCCATTGCCAAAGGATCGTCACAGTTTCCTTCGAGAAAAGCTAAACATCATATAGCAACGCATATGCTGTTGAGAAGGGGTGTTGGAAATACAAAAAAAATATATATTATATCTTTTGAGCTGTAGATGGTGCTGTAGTGCAATGCTAGTCTTTGCATGTTCATGCTTATCTATGATATATACAGGAAGTTCTGTATGCTGTATTCTGATATAATGTAAGCAAGTAAAACTTAATTCAGCATTCCTCAAGATCTCAGTGCTTCATCTAAACACATAACCAACAAGCCCTACCTCCAAGACATACCTACTTTAAATGTATATACAGGTGAAACTCAAATAATTAGAATATCGTGCAAAAGTTCATTTATTTCACTAATGCAACTTAAAAGGTGAAACTAATATATGAGATAGACTCATTACATGCAAAGCAAGATAATTCAAGCCGTGATTTGTCATAATTGTGATGATTATGGCTTACAGC
>NW_017306704.1:1172359-1178054 GCF_000935625.1 Nanorana parkeri
AGGTCTGATGTGAAGGGGGGGAATTCTGATGTGAAGAAGGCTCCTGAAGTGAAAGGGAGGACTCTGATGTGAAAGGGGGCATTATAATGTGTAGGGGGACTCTGAATTGGGGACTCTGATGTGAAGGGGGGACTCTGATGTGAAGGGGGGACTCTGATGTGAAGGGGGGACTCTGATGTGAAGGGGGGACTCTGATGTGAAGGGGGGACTCTGATGTGAAGGGGGGGCTCTGATGTGAAGGGGGATGTGATGCACTCACCAAGCCATTGCCAAAGGATCGTCACAGTTTCCTTCGAGAAAAGCTAAACATCATATAGCAACGCATATGCTGTTGAGAAGGGGTGTTGGAAATACAAAAAAAATATATATTATATCTTTTGAGCTGTAGATGGTGCTGTAGTGCAATGCTAGTCTTTGCATGTTCATGCTTATCTATGATATATACAGGAAGTTCTGTATGCTGTATTCTGATATAATGTAAGCAAGTAAAACTTAATTCAGCATTCCTCAAGATCTCAGTGCTTCATCTAAACACATAACCAACAAGCCCTACCTCCAAGACATACCTACTTTAAATGTATATACAGGTGAAACTCAAATAATTAGAATATCGTGCAAAAGTTCATTTATTTCACTAATGCAACTTAAAAGGTGAAACTAATATATGAGATAGACTCATTACATGCAAAGCAAGATAATTCAAGCCGTGATTTGTCATAATTGTGATGATTATGGCTTACAGCTCATGAAAACGCCAAATCACCAAATCTCAGAAAATTAGAATATTGTGAAAAGGTGCAATATTCTAGGCTCAAAGTGTCCCACTCTAATCAGCTAATTAAGCCATAACACCTGCAAAGGGTTCCTGAGCCTTTAAATGGTCTCTCAGTCTGGTTCAGTAGGACTCACAATCATGGGAAAGACTGCTGACCTGACAGTTGTGCAGAAAACCATCATTGACACCTTACATAAGGAGGGAAAGCCTCAAAAGGTAATTGCAAAAGAAGTTGGATGTTCCTAAAGTGCTGTATCAAAGCACATTAATAGAAAGTTATGAGGAAGGGAAAAGTGAGGAAGAAAAAGGTGCACAAGCAGCAGGGATGACCGCAGCCTGGAGAGGATTGTCAGGAAAAGGCCATTCAAAAGTGTTGGGGACTTTCACAAGGAGTGGACTGAGGCTGTCAAGCCACTCCTGAACAACAAACAAATGCATGTTTGGCTGAGCCGAAGTGCAGAAGGAGTTCGACTCAGCCGATCCAACATCTGGATCGGCTGAGCCAAAGCTCCAGCCGTTCACTTGCTGCGTTTCTCCCCTATTCACATAGGGGCTGAACGGCAGTTAAATGAAAAAAAAAATGTTGACAAATTATTTAAAAAATGTAAAAAATAGGAAAATTAAAATATTTTAAAGAACAAAAAATAAAATAAAAAATAGTAATTTAAAAAAAACGACGCCTGCTGATCCAACAGACTCCCGTTGCATAATGTCAAATCTGACAGATGCCGGCAAAATAAAAACAATTGGGCGGGGCTAGCGGTGACATCACCGCTAGCTCTGCCCAACTGTTTCCTTTTTGGCTAGCACCTGCCAGAGTCTTCTAGCAGGTCCCAGCCAATAAATAACTGGGCGGAGCCGGCCGTGACATCACAGCCGGCTACGCCCAGTTGTTGTTTAATGACAGATCAGCGTCCCCAGGTCTTTTGGGGACGCTGATCTGACATTACAACTGGACGGAGCGAGTCGTGAGATCAAGACTGGCTCCGCCCATCTTTCATTTGCGTGGACCTTCGCGGCCTTACTTCACGCTTCAGCTGTCACTTCGGCTCGAAGCATATGCCTTCGGCTCGGCTCCCATATGGGCTATTGTGAATAGCCCGTACAGCAGCCCTTTGGTTCGACTGAACCAAAGGGCTCAGGCGGCCGAATGATAAGCCGAAGCTCCGGCTGGATCCTTCGGCTCTGTCGTGAATAAGCCCCTAAATGTTTGCTGAATGTCCTCTGTGAAGACCCCGTGTTTTCACAGCAGAGAGGAAGAGGCTCAGCACAGCGGCTGTACGGAGGTCTCTGTACTAACCCAGCTTGTCTGGTTTCTCCCAAGCCTGCACAAAACTGTAACTGACACAACTCCATCACAATCAGTTGCGGCAGGGGCACCCCACCCTTTGTGACCTGTAGATGTGAAGCAGGGAATGTCCCGGTCAGACCGAGCCGGCAGTAGGGTGTGTCAGTCAGTTTTGCAAATGCCTGGCTACATTTTGACTGAATAAAACATATATACTTACATCGTGCCAAGCCTGACCAATGTACATATTTATACTTGACGCTCAGCTTTAAGTGACCAGAGTGCCCCTAAAACGTCAAATCCTTTTATTTGCTTTATGCACTAAGGGAAGGTCCCGTGTGTAACTCCTGTGCAAGCTATACGCAGGTAAAATGCGTCCTTCACGAAGAGCATACATAGTATAACACAAACTGACATAAACAACCACCTCCAGATCTGCGCATGCGCAATATTCTGCGTTCCAGGGGGTGACGTGTCGCTGTAGCTCATTGGTTAGAATCCCGGAAGTCGCACTGTGCGTGTCACCGGGTGATGTGTCTGCGTTCCACGGATTCTCTGAAGGCAGTGAGAATTTCCTGTATGTAGGGCTGATGGCAGAGGTAGAAGTAAATGGGGGCAATGCCGCACTTTCCACCTCCACCTCCCAGAGCTCCAACCCCCTGTCCAGGAAACTCAACAAGATCTTGGAGACCCGGCTGGATAATGACAAGGTAAGGGCACCGGGCAGAACAGGCCACAGGGTGTGGGGGAGGGGGTACAGCCTATACATTTCCAGACTCAGTGCTGTTGGGGCTTGCTGCAACTACTAGTTCTACAGAAGACATTGGAGGAGTTCACAGACTGGTGCTGACTGCAAACTAAATCTAAATATTAATTCATTTTCAGTGAATATTTAAAGTATTAGCTGAAGCTTTAGTTTGGGTATGTGATTTTCTTCACTTCCAGTCCCAGACACACAGCAGGAAGTGAGAGGAATTCACATCTTAGACTCAGTGAGAGGAATTCACATCTTAGTTGTGACTGCAGCAAGTGCCCCCATTGGAAGATTTCTCCTCTACTTCTGTTCTAAGAGCAATTGTAAAAGTTTAGATTTTTGTTAATATGTCTTTGTCTTGTTGACAATGGTCACCTGGACAAATGGAGAAGGTGACAAGAGGTAGGTAGAAGAGGAACACTAGACCTAATGATGAGAGACCATGAAGAATTTATTTTGTTGTAAAATGTCAAATGAATGAGCCATCATGTCTTCGGGGTGCTAGCGGGCTTCCATCGGGACTAAAAAAATCTCTGGTAAAAATCTGGATGGTCTCTGGCTTAAATGGGTTGTGAACCAGTAAGCCATTTGCACAGTGGCTTATTGATTAGCAATTCTGCCTTGCAGCACTGGGGGTCCTTGGTTCAAATTCACCTAATAGCACTGAAGCCTTGTGATTGACCCAGCACTGCCACATGGTATAGGGAATAGTGAAGGGCTCGGGTGTGTTCGCAGCTCCACGCGCCGAGCCCGCCAGGAAGCTAACAGCGCCAATCGCAGGCACTGAGACATTATCCCGGAGCAGCCCATGGCTCTGTGTAAGCTCTGACAAGTTGGTTTGGAGTTGACAAGGATTTCCCCAGGTTGAGGAATGAACAATGCTAACACATCATTACTTGAGCTCGTTCAGTGTTGTAGTAAGGAGTGCCCACCGGTGACAACAGGCAAGATGAAGAACAAAGCCCGATGGAAGACTAGGAGGCTGCGTTCTAGAGATCTGTGTCAAAGAGCACTTATCTGACACAGAGGTTTCTTTTTTCAACATTTTCTTTTTTCTTCAAGTCTGATCTCCAGGAAGATAAAACAAGGCACAAATGAATGCAGCGGTGTAATCATTAATATGTCATATTAGTCCCCGTTCACATTGAGCGGATTTCCGCTCCAAAATCGCGCATATTGCAGCGCGAGATCTCGCTCGTCCAATGATTTTCAATGGAGCTGTTCAATGCTACAGCTCAATGTTGCCTGTAGCTCGTCGCTGTCGCTTGTGCAGGACCCTTTTTTGCACGGATGTCGCGCGCTTTTGCTTGTATTTTCATGCAGCCCAATATGAAAAGTCGTGCAATCGTCGCGCTATATGGCGCTACTACGATCGCCCGGAAATCCGCACGAGTTGCATGTCGCTCAGTGTGAATGGGCTGTAAATGTACATCACAGCGCTCAGTAAGAAAAGTTCTTCCACATCAACGTGAAGGGTAAGGGCTGTCCTCCTAAAGGCCACCAGGAAGTATCCTCAGATATCGTGTAAAACAAAAGACTGACCGCGCCCTCTCCTAGTGTAAAAACATTTATTTTAAAGGAGAACTATGAGGCGATTGATTTTCACTCACCTCATAGTTCAAGCTGACCTGTGACAATGAGACTGTCATAGGTCGGCTCAGTAGATCGGGAAGTGAGCGAACACATACCGCCGCTCGCTCACTTCCCAATCTATCCCTGCAGAGAGCCGTGGCTGTAACTCAGGGCTCCCGGCAGGGATTCCCCCCCGCTCCGATCCTCCAGCGCTGACTGGCGGAACGGACGGGGGAGGGGGCAGGTACAGCTGGCTCTGCCTTTAGATAGGCAGAGCCCACTGTCAATCACGCAGCTGGGTGGATCTCGACAGTAATGTAGGGATCGGTCCTGGCTGCGGCGGTCTCAGTTTACCGCAAGCTGTAGCTCGCAGTATACTGAGCTTTGGGACGCTAGTTTGTGTCCTCCTGTGACCCTGAGGAGAACTATGGGGAAAAACACGTGCCCCCATGTCTAAAAATGAGGAAGGGGGGAGGTCCCCCGAAACGCATCAGCTAATTGGTTGTCTCTGGCATCTGTTTGCCAATTTGTTGCTCGCCTCAATGTGAGTAGTTATTATGGAAGATATTTTTATACTCTTTAAAATAAACGTTTTTACACTAGGAGAGGGCGCTGTCTGTCTTGTGTTTCATTAATAATCATTAAATGCAGGTTTTTTTATTTTTTATTCAAGAAGTGTAAGTACCTGGATTTGGGCTCTTGCAGTCCCTGTACATTAAGGCTGGAGTGTGAAAGGAAGACGCAGAAGAACAAGGAACCAATCAGTGCTGATAGGAAGAGACAGAGAGATGAGCTCATCGCTGTGCTGCTTCTTCTTTCACTGTCCAGTCATGGGCTGGTGGAGCAGGTATAGAACAGCCTGGGCTCAGAGGAAGTGGGTTGAATGAAAACAGACGTATAGTGTGTCAGACAATCTCTGGATTGAAGCTGAATATTGTATCAAAATCTGGTTTTGTTTTATGTTTTTGATCTTGTATTTTTGGTTGGAATTCTGCTTTAAAGAAGAACTCCGGGCAACTTAAATTTTAACCCTTGATGTGGGGCTACTCCTTGTTTTGGTCTAGGTTCTAAAAGAAAAAAAAAATAAACTCACCCGATCTTTGGTCCCTTCTGGCTTCTTGACTGGGCTCTGCAGCCTCTTCTTCCCCAGGGTCTGGTGGTCTAAGGGCCCGTGACATCATCATGTCCATTCACTTGCAGTGGACATTAGAACGCTGAGGGAGATTCCACGGCCGGAGTGGAGGGAGAGAGAGGTGAGCAGTCACCGAGAACCAGGTGAGTATATCTCTCTTCTCCCCTTTTTTTT
>NW_017306704.1:1178661-1197132 GCF_000935625.1 Nanorana parkeri
CACTCCCCGAGAACCAGGGTGGTATATCTCTCTCCCCCCCTTTTTTTTTTTTTTTTTTTTTTTAGTTAATAGACTAAAACGAGCACTTAACCCTTGCAGTGCGGGGTTAGCCGCACTGCAAGGGTAAATGTTTAATAAGCCCGGAGTCCTTCTTTAAATATTTTGAGGTCAGCTGTAACGTGTAAAGGTGGAACTTGTGTGTGTTTTTAAAAAGAAACGTTCATCAAATGTGAATTTTTTTTAATATTAACTGTAATCCTCTTTTCATAGGAAATGCTGGAAGCTCTTAAATCCCTCTCCATATTTTTCACTGAGAACAGTTTGAGGAGTCGGAGAAACCTGAGAGGAGATATTGAACGACGGAGCTTATCCATAAATGAAGAATTTGTAACAATATTTAAAAAGGTTAAAGAGGTAATTTCAAATAAATTGCAATTCTATTTCAGCAACAGCAAAGTAAAGTGGTTTTAGTGATGGAATAAAAACTGTCGTGGACACATCTGGCTCTCCACTTTCAGTGCAAGGAAATCAGTGCTGGTATCTTTTGGGGCAGCACTGCAAGTATTCATTGACACATCTTCTCCCACAGGTTAAACTGACACTAAACTCAGGAACTAAACCTTCAAAATACATTCAAGTACCTTCACCAATAACAATACTGGAGTTTGTTTGTGTATCACTGAGTACTGCAAATAATTCTGTAACTGATATTTCTATAACCAATGATATCTAACTAAAATAGGAAAATTTTACCTTTGTGTTATGTACTGTTATTTACTAGCGCTATATCAGGAGGCTTAAAGTGACACTAAACTCAGGAGTTCAATCTTAAAAATATATTCAGGTACCTTAACTATTAACAAAAATGTATCTTATTTGTGTATCACTCGGATGTAGATCCTCAATCATCTCTGAATTCATGCTGACACTGTCCTTCCTTCTGGAGGGGGCTACTTTTGTTCCCCATGGTCCCTGTGTGTGTTGTAAAGTAGTCACCGCTCCAAGCTCACTCCTGTGATGGACTACAGTCTCATGTTTAGTTTACTAATTTGTACTGAGATTGTAACCCATCACGGGAGCGAGCTTGGAGCGGTGGCTACTTTACAACACACAGTGACCATGGGGAACAAAAGTAGTCACCCTCCAGAAGGAAGGACAGTGTCAGCACCAATTCAGAGATGATTTGAGGATCTACAGCCGACTGATACACAAATAAGATAAATTTTTGTTAATACTTAAGGTACTTCAATGCATTTTTAAGGTTTAACTCCTGAGTTTAGTGTCACTTTAAGATCAGTGTGATGCAGAAGATGTTAGTTTAGTGTTGGCTTTTAGTTCAGGGGAAGAGTAAGGCCTCATTCACACTGCCGCACGTATGCGCGCGTACGTGCATATTGTACCATATGCAACCTATGCAAATAAATGGCTCCATACACACAGCCGCGTATAGAGCCGTATATTTGCGTAGCGTATATATGCGCAAAAACAGAATGGAACAGAGATGCGTCCGGGCAGCGTATTTCTGTGTATTTACGCGCATGTACTCGTGTTTACGCGCGTACAGCACATTAAAAATTCCATTACGAGTGATGCATTCTGGGATTGCATATAGTGCACGCATATATGCTCGTATATACGCGCATAGACGCGTATATAAGCAATATACAATTTTGCTTGCGTTGTGTGTGAATGAGGCCTAAGTGTTGGTCTGGAGTTAGAGTACAGTGTAGCTGTTAGCGTTCAGGTAAGGGTTAGGCTAAAGGATGTTAAGATTGGGGGTGGGGGGTTAAGAGTTAAGCAATATGTCTGGCCAAAATCAATATTCAGTAAATCTCTGCGATGCATGATGCACATTTCTCCATGTTTTATTCCTTTTAAAAATGGAAAAAACAAACAATTTAAAGTACACAAATACCTGGTGATCCTGCTAGAAATGCAGTGAGCTCCTATCTTCCCGTTGTTGGTTGACAAAGTTGTGTCTGTTGCCCTGAAATCCCAAGCAGTGTTGTCAGCCCTGTCTCAGTTCTTCCCTGCTAGATTGCAGAGCTCTGCCCATCCCTTCTAAATGTATACATTGACTTCCTTCCCAGAAAAACCATGCTGCTACCAAGAGCCCACAATCTGTGTATGGAAGGGGCTCTTGGGAGATGTAGTTTTAGCAGTGTACCTATATCAGTAGAAACATAGCTCCCAGCAACTACCTTCAAGAATTGTACAAGCCTAATGGTGGTGTTCTATTGTGTAATAAAAGCTGTTTCCTAGGATCAAAGTAAGACCTCATTCACACAATGCGTTTTGTAGCGCGATTTCCGCTTCAAAATTGCTCAAATATGAAGCTCAACGTAGCTCTTCCAATGCATTCCAATGGAGATGTTTACATCTTGCAGCTCAATGCAGCTTGTAGCTCGAACATAAGCTATTTTTCAATGGATTTCAAG
This sequence comes from Nanorana parkeri, assembly GCF_000935625.1. Lineage (NCBI taxonomy): Eukaryota > Metazoa > Chordata > Amphibia > Anura > Dicroglossidae > Nanorana > Nanorana parkeri. Next base: position 1,181,100 of record NW_017306704.1, read on the forward strand.
TGATTTGGCCCCAATAGACTTTGATAAACTGCCAAAAGAAGCGCTACGTAGCGCAACAAAATGTGCAATGTAGCTCAATGTTGATCAGCTCAAATCAGCGCTGAAAAAGCTTGCAGCTCAGTGTGAATGGGGCTTGGAAATACATTTTGCTCATGCGTATACAAATCCTTTAATAATAATAATATAATACACAGTAATATTTATATTCTGTATCCTTATACTTTCCCTATACCTTCTATATAGCTTCCTCCTAGCTATTCAATCCCGGTCTCTTGTATTCTGGTAGTCTGTTGTGTATGTTACATTTGATACATGTTCGATGTTGGAAATGTCTGTTTTTCAGGAACTGGAAAGTATAAATGAAGATGTACAAGCAATGAGCAGCTGCTGCCAGGACATGAACGGCCGCTTGAAGGTAATTGTTCCCCTTATTCCATCTTCCATAAGGCAAACTGATACTTCTATACTATACTTTCTGATGTGCAATGTTTTATAAAAAACAGCTTTAAATCCCAACTCGGGGCACAAGAAAGAACTACCCCTGCAGTTCACATGCTTGTTTTTGCCTAGGGGCAGAGTAATACCTCTCCCTTTCCCTCCTCTCTCATCCTTCCCTCCTCTCTCATCCTTCCCTCCTCTCTCATCCTTCCCTCCTCTCTCATCCTTCCCTCCTCTCTCATCCTTCCCACAGGGGGCAGTATGTACAGGAGAGGAGTGTGGGGGGATATGACAGGGGGCAGTATGTACAGGAGAGGAGTGTGGGGGGTATGACAGGGGGCAGTATGTACAGGAGAGGAGTGTCGCCCTCTGCTGGGACAGTGACATATGACAGGACGGTCGGCACATTACATTGATACAGATCACAATGATACTTTGTATTCCTCAGTTTGTATCTACAGATAACTTTATTTCCCTCTTATAGGGGCTGTGAGGGTCACAATGAGGATGCCACGTGTGTTATCACCGAGGGACGGGGATGTCACCATTCCCTGTGATATATCTGATCTAAATACCGAGAGAGCCATTTCATTACTATGGAGGAGATCAGAGAACGACACTGTGCATGACGTGTATGAGAATATCGATGGAGTTGTAAAGTCATTCCGGCCGGGATGTTCCGTGGACGTGACGGAGTTCCGGAGAGGAAACGCAGAGCTCCGCATCCCCCGGGTCCAGTTCTCTGATGAGGGGGAATATACCTGTACAGTGATAAACACTCCGGATAAAGCAGAAGGTAGAAGTACTCTGGAGGTGTCAGGTGAGTGATGGGAACTCGTTACCTCTCTTCTGATTGAACACATTGTTTAGGTCGGCCTCCACATTAATAAATCGGAGGTTGGCTGTTCACTTTACAACCCTATTGTACAACCTCCATTATCTGCCGTAACATCTGTGTAGTGTGACGGTTACCTGATATAGAAGGCGTGACGTGTGCTCTCATCATTGCTAATACATGGAAAGGAGATCATACAATCATTGTAAGGTGTGTGACCATCTACAGCAGACGGAAACAACTCAGGATCAGTATTTTAGCTCCAAAAGTTCCTGGGAAATCTGCTACTGAAAAAGCTTTCAGTTTCATTATATCTACTTCACCCCATCCATACTCCAATCCCTGCACCTCCCCATCCGTATCCCAATCCCTGCACCTCCCCACCCGTATCCCAATCCCTGCACCTCCCCATCCGTATCCCAATCCCTGCCCCCCCCCCCCCGTATCCCAACCCCTGCACCTCCCCATCCGTATCCCAATCCCTGCACCTCCCCATCAGTATCCCAATCCCTGCACCTCCCCACCCGTATTCCAATCCCAGCACCTCCCCATCCATATCCCAATCCCTGCACCTCCTCATCCATATTTCAATCCCAGCACCTCCCCACCCGTATCCCAGTTCGTAAGTGCGTGTCAACTTATGTTTGATCTTAAACCACGTACATACCCTAATGACGCAGTTAAAGTCCGGTCACTTATTTCCTACCTGCGTGGGGAACCTAGGGCCTGGGCTAACACCTATCTTGAAACAGAAGATCCCATCCTCGATCCCCTTCCGGAATTCTTGCACGCTATGGCTCTCTTCTATGAGGACTCAAGCAAGCAGCTCACAGCGGAGGCCACCTTACGCAGTTTGAAACAAGGCACCAGACCCGTAGAAGATTACATCTCTCAATTTAAACGCTGGGCTCGGGACTCTGAATGGAATGACATATCCCTGAGAAACCAGTTCCGTCTGGGCCTTTGTGAAAACCTCAAAGATGAGCTCGCAAGGGCTGAACAACCACCTACCCTAGAGGCACTCATGATGAGGTCCATCGACGTGGACCGGCGCTTAAGAGAGAGACGGGCAGAGAGAACGTCTAGCTTGCCACCCTTGCCCCGCCGCTTCCTTCCGGTGCCACCTGTCCAACCAGTAGAGGCCATGGAGATCGGATCAGTCAAAGGTCCACTCACACAAGCTGAAAAACTTCGCAGACGACAGAATCGCTTGTGTCTGTATTGCGCAGCCCCTGACCACATCGTGGAATCCTGTCCATTGATCCGCAAAAAGACCGAAGGTAAGAGCGATCACCTCTGCAAAATGTTTCCATCCGGCCCTGCCTCAAGTAATTACAATTTTATCTCCTTAACTCTGCAGTGGGAGCAAAATCGAATCCGCACTGAACCTATGGTCGACACCGGGTCATGTGGAAATGTCATTGATGTTCAGTTGATTGATCAAAATAAAATCCCTACACTTGCAAAAAATGCCCCGCTTGTAGTCACTTTCATTGATGGTACTTCTTTATCCACAGGGCCCATCTCTAGGGTCACACAACCCCTGCGCGTTATGACGCCCCAAAACCATACCGAATATCTTACATTCGATTTGATTCCCTCTCCCAACTTCCCCATCATACTGGGGTTACCGTGGTTGAAACTACATCAACCCTCCTTTCTATGGGCACAAAACTCAATATTGCTTGATTCCCCCTATTGCAGGGAGACGTGTTACCCACACGTGGCACTACTACAGTTGGGGTCAGCCGTTGTTCCCCCTCAATATGGGGAATTCAGCGATGTGTTCAGTAAGAAGGCCGCTGAAGCTTTGCCCCCTCATAGGACCTATGACTGCCCCATTGACCTTCTCCCAGGCAGCACCATACCCGTCGGACGCGTCTACCCCCTCTCGGAACCAGAATTGAAGCATCTAAAAAGTTACCTCGACGAAAACCTCAAAAAGGGGTTTATCAGCCCCACTTACAGGATTCTCAAGATTCCCATCCCCCGAACCTCCAAAAGGATCATGAAGGTTTGCTCTATAAAGAGAGCAAGTTATACGTCCCCCCAACTATGCAACTACCGGTTCTTAAGCTATTACATGATTCTCCTCTTACAGGCCACCCTGGCATGAATAAGACTATTGACCTAGTCAAAAGGTACTTTTGGTGGCCTCGCATGGCCTGCGATATCAGACGTTTCGTATCTACCTGTACCACCTGTACCACCTGCAAATCTTCCAAGAGTCGACCCTACGGTCTTCTAACCAACCTTCCAACTCCATCCAATCCTTGGGAGAGGCTCTCCTTAGACTTTATCGTTGACTTACCGCCTTCCAAGGACCATAACACCATTATGGTGGTTGTGGATGGCTTCACCAAAATGAGCCACTTCATACCGTTACATCACCTACCCACCGCTAGAGAGACGGCCGAAGCATTCATAAACAACGTAGTAAAACTACATGGGGTACCCTCCACACTCATCTCTGATCGAGGGTCTCAGTTCATTTCTAAGTTTTGGAAGGCTATCTGTAGCCGCTTAGGCATTGACCAGTCCCTGTCCAGTGCCCACCACCCTCAAACCAACGGACAAACTGAGAGGGTAAATCAATGCCTAGAACAGTATCTCCGATGTCATTGTTCATACCTTCAGGATGACTGGGTGGACTGGTTACCTCTCGCAGAATTTGCTTATAATAACTCTACCAGCTCCTCCACCCAGTTCACTCCTTTTCACGCTAACTACGGGTTCCATCCCAACCCATTCCCTCCATCCTTCTTTGGTACCAACCTTCCCGCTGCCAACAACTATCTGCAAAGCATACAACAGAACAACAACCTAATAAAAGCCAACCTCAAACAAGCTCAAGAGCGACATAAAAGATATCACGATCTCAGGAGGCGTGTTCCACCTGCTTACCAAGTAGGGGATCTTGTTTGGTTATCTACCAAAAACCTGGCTATCAAAACTCCAAGCAAAAAACTCAGTTGGCTGTTCATTGGTCCATTTCCCATAGAACGCCTCATCAATCCAGTAGCGGTTCGCCTAACATTGCCAAAAAACCTAAGAATACACCCCACGTTCCACGTGTCCCTCTTAAAACCTCACAGGGCAGACACGTTTGGTAGAGGGACACCTCCCGTTCCTCCTCCCGTCTCCATTCATGGAGAGCTTGAATACGAAGTAGACCAGATCCTAGATTCTCGGGTTCATAGAAATAGACTCCAATACCTCATTCGTTGGAAGGGGTATGGCCCTCAGGACGATTCCTGGGAATTCGGTAGAGACGTGCATGCTCCTAAGCTAGTGAGATCCTTCCATACCAGGCATCCGCTCAAACCCTCTCCACGCTTCCACCCCAGAGGGGTGGCTTTGAGGAGGGGGTACTGTCACAGACTTACCCGGCGTGTCCCCGCGCTCCAGCGAAGGGTCGTCTCGTGCGTGACGTCACGGCGGCTCCTCCCACGGGGCGTGGCTACCAGGGTAAAGGGTCAGCTGGTTCGTCGCTCGGCGTTCTCTCGTTTTGGAGAGTCGAGTGACGAAATGACTGGGTGGACTGGTTACCTCTCGCAGAATTTGCTTATAATAACTCTACCAGCTCCTCCACCCAGTTCACTCCTTTTCACGCTAACTACGGGTTCCATCCCAACCCATTCCCTCTATCCTTCTTGGGTACCAACCTTCCTGCTGCCAACAACTATCTGCAAAGCATACAACAGAACAACAACCTAATAAAAGCCAACCTCAAACAAGCTCAAGAGCGACATAAAAGATATCACGATCTCAGGAGGCGTGTTCCACCTGCTTACCAAGTAGGGGATCTTGTTTGGTTATCTACCAAAAACCTGGCTATCAAAACTCCAAGCAAAAAACTCAGTCGGCTGTTCATTGGTCCATTTCCCATAGAACGCCTCATCAATCCAGTAGCGGTTCGTCTAACATTGCCAAAAACCCTAAGAATACACCCCACGTTCCACGTGTCCCTCTTAAAACCTCACAGGGCAGACACGTTTGGTAGAGGGACACCTCCCGTTCCTCCTCCCGTCTCCATTCATGGAGAGCTTGAATACGAAGTAGACCAGATCCTAGATTCTCGGGTTCATAGAAATAGACTCCAATACCTCATTCGTTGGAAGGGGTATGGCCCTCAGGACGATTCCTGGGAATTCGGTAGAGACGTGCATGCTCCTAAGCTAGTGAGATCCTTCCATACCAGGCATCCGCTCAAACCCTCTCCACGCTTCCACCCCAGAGGGGTGGCTTTGAGGAGGGGGTACTGTCACAGACTTACCCGGCGTGTCCCCGCGCTCCAGCGAAGGGTCGTCTCGTGCGTGACGTCACGGCGGCTCCTCCCACGGGGCGTGGCTACCAGGGTAAAGGGTCAGCTGGTTCGTCGCTCGGCGTTCTCTCGTTTTGGAGAGTCGAGTGACGAACAGAGAACCCACAGGCTGCCCTTGGACAGTCTACTCAGATCACTGCCCTGAAACACTAAACAGGCGAATCGAGACTGCTACCCCGCTGTGAGCCCAGAGCTATTCAGAGCACACAACCGCAAGTATTCTGGAAGTCATTGCAAATCTTGCTGAACCTGCTACATGTTTTGTGCCTGCTTGCATGCTGCTTATGTGTTGCTATCTCACACGCACACCCACTGATCCTCTCCAGCTGATCCGGATTGCTTCTCCTTCAGTTGGCTATACCTGCTAAGAGACGTAGGACTGACACATTCTCTAAAACTGCCATATTAACGCATGAAGGGTTGTGATTGCGCTAAGTCTGTTGTCTGCTGATAAGTCTGTAATTGGGGAGTACATGAGCTATCCTCATATTGCTTACCGCTGCTTGCTATCTGCTGATAAAACTGCATAGAGGTGCATCTAAATTGTTTGTTGCTGAATAACCTGCCATTTACCTCCCCATTGACTCTGCCTACAAGTCCCATATCTTCATATGCTTTGATAACTAGAGATTAACCCTTGGCTACTCCTACTGTTTATCTCCCCATTTGATACTCCGCACGCTGGTACCGCACATGTACAGCTTGCCGCCTATGAGTGTGGGGTAAGGGGTACTATTCCTCACCTCAGTTTAACAGGAAGTATATGATGAGTGCGGTCTCCCTCTAGCAGTTAATGTAATTGGGAGTCGCTCACTGAACTTCCTCATCCAATAAAACCTTCACCTGTTCCGCAGCTGTGATCCAGTTAGACACTTATCACTGGTCCAGCCTTGACACCATCCGTATTCCAATCCCAGCATCTCCCCATCCGTCTTCCAACCCCAGCACCTCCCCATCCGTATCCCAATCCCAACACCTCCTTATCCGTATTCCAATCCCAGCATCTCCCCATCCGTATTCCAATCCCAGCACCTCCTTATCCGTATCCCAATCCCTGCACCTCCCCATCCATACTCCAATCCCTGCACCTCCCCATCCGTATTCCAATCCCTGCACCTCCCCACCCGTATTCCAATCCCTGCATCTCCCCATCCGTATCCCAATCCCTGCACCTCCCCACCCGTATTCCAATCCCAGCACCTCCCCACCCGTATTCCAATCCCAGCACCTCCCCATCCGTATCCCAATCCCTGCATCTCCCCACCCGTATTCCAATCCCAGCACCTCCCCATCCGTATCCCAATCCCTGCATCTCCCCACCCGTATTCCAATCCCAGCACCTCCCCATCCGTATCCCAATCCCTGCATCTCCCCATCCGTATCCCAATCCCTGCACCTCCCCATCCGTATCCCAATCCCTGCACCTCCCCACCCGTATCCCAATCCCAGCACCTCCCCATCCGTATCCCAATCCCAGCACCTCCCCACCCGTATTCCAATCCCAGCACCTCATCATCCATATTCCCAGCACCTCCTCACCCGTATTCCAATCCCTGCATCTCCCCATCCGTATCCCAATCCCAGCACCTCCCCATCCGTATCCCAGCACCTCATCATCCGTATCCCAATCCCAGCCCCTCCCCATCCGTATCCCAGCACCTCATCATCCGTATCCCAATCCCAGCCCCTCCCCATCCGTATCCCAGCACCTCATCATCCGTATCCCAATCCCAGCCCCTCCCCATCCGTATCCCAGCACCTCATCATCCGTATCCCAATCCCAGCCCCTCCCCATCCGTATCCCAGCACCTCATCATCCGTATCCCAATCCCAGCACCTCCCCATCCGTATTCCAATCCCTGCACCTCCCCATCCATATTCCAATCCCTGCATCTCCCCATCCATATTCCAATCCCAGCACCTCCCCATCCGTATCCCAGCACCTCATCATCCGTATCCCAATCCCAGCACCTCCCCATCCGTATTCCAATCCCTGCATCTCCCCATCCGTATTCCAATCCCAGCATCTCCCCATCCTTATCCCAATCCCAGCATCTCCCCATCCGTATTCCAATCCCTGCACCTCCCCATCCATATTCCAATCCCTGCACCTCCCCATCCATATTCCAATCCCTGCACCTCCCCATCCATATTCCAATCCCTGCACCTCCCCATCCATATCCCAATCCCAGCATCTCCCCATCCGTATTCCAATCCCTGCACCTCCCCATCCGTATCCCAATCCCTGCATCTCCCCATCCATATCCCAATCCCTGCACCTCCCCATCCATATTCCAATCCCAGCACCTCCCCATCCGTATCCCAATCCCAGCATCTCCCCATCCGTATCCCAATCCCAGCATCTCCCCATCCGTATCCCAATCCCTGCACCTCCCCATCCATATCCCAATCCCAGCATCTCCCCATCCGTATCCCAATCCCAGCACCTCCCCATCCGTATCCCAATCCCTGCACCTCCCCATCCGTATCCCAATCCCTGCACCTCCCCATCCGTATCCCATTCCCAGCATCACCTATATCCAGCAGTAGAGGGAAGTGACCACATGAACAACTAACATTCCTTCTTAAACCTCTGCATGCGGCTACACACCAAGACACTTGTAGGTAAATCTGTGTAGGTTAGGGTTAGGCTATTTTTTTTTTAAAGAATATATTTATTTTGAAGATTTTCGTACATGTCAGTAAACAAGACAATACAGAAGAACATGAAAGACCTGGAGCATATACATCAAGTGCAATAAAGACATAAACATCATGGCCACTCCCAAGTCACTCCAGCACTACAGTGTTAAGGCACAACAACATCATACAACCTTCGTAATATGCATCAAATAACTTGACTGTAAGCTAGGGAGGACAATGGTCCAATGACAATGAACACCACAGCTCCAGATTGTTCCCACAAGGTGGGAGCCTCCAGCCCTCCCGGCTGGGGGGGAGGAAAGAGAGAGAGGGGTGGAAGAGGAAAGTAGGGGGAGGGGGGGTATGGTACAGCCACGGTCCGGGGTACTCTACAATGTATCTCTTTTACTGAGGTGTCCAATTACAGCATCACCAGACTGGTAAAGCCCTCAGTAGTGCAGAAATGCAACCAGACACTCCAAGTAGCAGTAAACTTGGCATCTCGGTGGTACAGAGCTGCAGTGAGCTCCTCCATCCGGCATATATTATGCATTTCAAGAACCCACTCACGGGTAGTAGGGGGAGTACTCGACTTCCAGTGACGCGGTATAACCGCCTTAGCCGCCATCACGAAAAATCTGAGGAGACCCTTCTTAGCCGATGAGACCGAACCTGGCAGCACGGACAGAAGGGCCACCTGTGGAGACCTGTCCACCTTGGTGTGAAAGATCTGATCATAGGTATCGAAAATAGTTTCCCAAAACGAGGTCAGCAGAGGGCAGGACCACCAGATGTGCAACATCGTCCCTGGATGTGACAGACACCGCCAGCATAGTGCAGAGGTAGATGGATACATGGCCTGGAGTCTAGTAGGACAGTAGTACCATCTCGACAGGACCTTATAATTTCTCTCTTGATATCTGCTCGCTACGGACATGGTGTGTGTCAAGGCAAAGGATTTAGAGATGTCCTCATCCGTGAGGTTGCATCCTATCTCTCTCTCCCAGACCCTCACAAAGGAGGCGCGCTCTGACAGCAAAAACCTGTATATAGTAGAAATCATGTGTGCTGGGGGGTCTCTGGAGACACATAATTTCTCAAAGGGAGAAAGCTCCCTCGTTGGGCAACCTCTCGCAGCCAGCCCGGTCAGGAAATCGCGCAATTGAAAATACGCCAGCCAGCTACCCGGCATCACAGCCTCCCTCTTCAGCAACCCGATGAGGGGCCGCAAAGTGCCCGCCTGCATAGCCTGACAAATAGGGCTAAAGGATCGAGACTCCCAACCAAGGAACTGGCGGGTGAGGCGTGCCGGAGGAAAGTCAGGGTTGTCCATGACTTGGGAAAGAGGGCCATAATACGAAGAAATATTGGCGGAGCTAAGCAAGGCATCCCATACTTTGAGCATAGTGGGGAGAAAAAAGGGGAGGCTGGTGCGGGTGGGGCGGAGACCAGAACAGGGATAGGGGGGAGAAGGACAGTATGTGCAGCTATTTAAGCCCCTGACAGGCTTGGTGGTACTTCTTCTGTGGCACTTGTACTCTGCAAATAAAACCGGCAGCTACACATAAGACATTGCTATGAGGAAAGGTCACCAAAGAGACCCGAAATCTTCCACACTGAATGACTGCGCTGGGTAGTGTTTTCTGTCACTAGATACGGAATCTCTCCCATAGGGAATGCTCCCTCTAGTGATGTCTGTGGGGACTGGAGGGAGTTCAGTGACTTCACCGGCTGGCTGGAAGAGTCTCCTCTGTGGTTTTCATCGGCTCCACCTTTTAGCTGTTTTTGGTTTTTCTGCTTATAGCTTCTTCTGGGCATATTTATGAACATCCGCCTCATGCTTCCCGAGTGTTATAAGCTGCACATTCTGTGATTATGACCTCCTGTGTTTTCTACAGAAATTAACAATAATTATTTCTCTCTACACAGTTCCTCCATCAGCTGAGGTGACTCCGGCCGATCCAACCATCGAGCTGGGGACGGAGAAGACAATGATGTGTGACGTTCACAATTTTTATCCAAAAGATGTTTCCATCCGCTGGGCTCAGTATCGTAAGGGATCCTCTGAGTGTGAGCTCCTAGACATCTGGACCTGTGCGAAGAGTGTGCTGGAGAATTCAGATGGGACATTCAATGTGACAAGTCTACTGACCCTGAACCCCACGATGGAGGATAATGGGAACACTTATTCCTGTCTTATCACCCACCGATCCCTCCAGAATGAGCTGTCCAGGAATTTCACCCTCACAGTGACAGGTCAGTAATATCTTTTGTGTCAGCAGTCATGTTGTAAACTGCAGTGTGGTGGAAAACAGATACACAAGAGGCACTCGGCTCCTCAGTCATGTTGTGAGCTGACAACACGCTGCAATTACAGTATGTGGACTGAATGTTGTCAGCCTTGCTCAAATCTTTCTTTCCAAACTACTCCGACCCACCAACTCTCCCATAAAACACCAATCATTCTGCAGTCCCAGGATAAGGACTAGGAAGGCTAATTACTGTCTTTGTGATAACACAGGAAGTGTGCAGAGTACACAGGTGAGGCCAATTATTGACCATCAGCTCATCAGCAATTACATTGTGAATGTCATAGGCTCACTTACTTGGCCATAAGGTCCCAGGCACATTCACCTCAGAGTGATTCTTCTCTCAGGATGTACAGAATGACGGGCACCACTCACTTGAGGTTCTTGTAGTTTTATTGCACTAGTGTGCAGAAAGATGAGCTCAGCATACCTGTGACTTCTACATAGAACACGGTCTTTGGGCTTCTACACATCCTTCTTAAGGTGGCCATACACTTTACAACCATCGCAAGACCTTAGTCTTGCGATGGTTGTAAAGTAATTTAAAAAACGTACGATCTGCCCATCTTGGACAGGCAGATCGTACTTGCGATCATCGCCCTAGGGGCGGGCCTACGATGACTGTAATGAGGGGCGGGCTTACGATAACTGCGACCGGGCAGTGTGCGCGTGTGCACACCGGCCCGTTCGGCAGTTGTCGAACCAGCAGGCCATTAAAAGGTGCCCATACACCTTATGATTATCGGACGATAATCGTATGCGATCGACTTTTCGAACGACAATCGTACGTGTGAATAGAGTGCCCGAACCGACATTACTGTACAATTGTACGACTTTTGACGGTCAAGCATGTTTGAAAACTTTGCTCGATCGTACGATTGTCGTTAGGTTGCTGGCGTTTCCGACCGTCAAAAGTCGTACAATCTCCACTGCGCATGCGCGAACCAAAATACGACAAATCAATTACCGCATTTCGCCCAGGTGCTTTTCGTTAATTACGGCGAAATTAATCTTGCGATCATCGGGGCAGGATGGGGCTGCCGTACGAAAATCGTACGACTATTCGATCATCGGACGAAACGTTTCCTCCTATAATCGTAAGGTGTATGGGCACCTTAACTCGCCCAGAACCGTACGATTCCCGGCAATTAGAACTTTTGCATAGCCACTGAACAACTCACCACACTTTCAACCCTTCTACGAAGTCCAAGATCCAGCTGACTTCACCACGAGATCCGTGCAACAGGTCTGGTCTGTTCTTTCAGCAACTTGAATTAGAGCAATTCCGTCTAGTAGGTTCTATGTGGATTTTGGAATTTCCACACTCTTTCTGGGGTGCCAAATGTAGAATGTGCTCTGATTTGGGGGTGCCTTAAATTACTGATGAACAACTGAATCTTAAATAAGTGTCGGGTTTATTTACAAATAGGGATATACATTCATATTACAATTAAGGGAATTTGAAAGGGGAATTGGGGATAGGAATTGAGGTTAAGGATCCTACAGCTAGCTACACCATTCTCTCTCTCTCATTCACACAAGCCATGGGTTTTTCTCTGTTCTTCGGACACGCCTCTCCAGCAGGTCTCAGCGAATCACATTCTTGATTGCAGAGTTCAGAAAGACTTGTCTTGTCCAAAGGTCTTGATTGTCAGCTAGGTTAGTGTCACACAGGAAGAAGGTTCCATCACATGCCCCTGCCCCCATCCCAGCATATATGCCTTGCTGACACAGGTGAGGGCAGTAAATACCAGCAGGGGGTCGGGCTTGCCCCAGGACATGACAGTCCAGCAGATCTCCTTTGATCAGTGTCCAGCCCCAAGAACCCTTTGATGGTCTTCATTTGCATATCAAACAGCACGGGCAGCTCACGATATTAAGGAACCTTTCCATCAAAGATGTATCATAGATGTCAATTATTTTAGCTTCCAACACAAGGTCAGCATAAAGTCCAGATGGACCTTCTTCCCCTATTACTGTAATGCACTCAGGTTCCATATTGTAACGCACAAGTATGCATGTGTCACTGGACCTCAACTGCAGCTGCAACCTTGCAACTACAGCAATACAAAACTGAACAGACAATCTTCTTCCGCATAAGAAATTACCTTTAGGGCCCGTTCACACCACTTGCAGTGCATTCCGATTCTGGCCGGAACGCACTGCATCGCATTGCGGCCGGCTCAATTTTTTGCCGGGCAGGAAGGGGCATGGCGGGCAATTGAAGTGAATGGCGCCGTAGCCACGCCCTCCGGCCGCAATGCGATCGCCCGCACGGGATCGCAGGGCACATTTTGCCTGCGGTCCAGTGCGGTCAAAATAGTGCTTGCAGCATTTTGACCGCACCACACGAGACTGCAGGCGCACGCCACCTCCAACCTGGCAAAAAAGTGAGCCGGCCGCAATGCAGTGCGTTCCAGCCGGAATCGGGCTGAACGCACTGCAAGTGGGGTAAATCGCACCTTAGAGTAGCAATAACAGTCCAAGAGACAATCTGGGTTGCTTGGCCATATTACTTCATATAGCCATGACCATGCGTTAGGAATGACTAAAAACAGTCCACACAATTGGAATTAATGATGAAAGGAAATCCACAACTTGGTTGCAATACTTCTCGCTTATAAAAAGTTAAGAGTCACTTAATCCAAGGAATGAACACAATAAGGTAGACAAGTAGAGAAGGTTGTAAAGTACTTGCAGTGAAGAGCTTCAGTAGTCCTGGATCGAATGAGAACATCCTATGCAGTTCGCTGTTGGTTAGCAGGTGATCCTCTTGGCTCTGTGCAGCATGGGTTAACTTGAGTGAAGGTTTGTGCTTGGCAGCTGAGTAGTGCGTGGGTAATGATGGCAGCACAGGGTTCAGCATGTACTTCTTTGGGTGTAGGCCGTTTTGTAGCGCGTTAGGGACAGGCGGAAATACGCCGAGGTGGGAACCAGACCCATTGAATACAATGGGATTTAGATGTTTGAGCGTTTTGTAGAGCGTTCGTCGAGCGTAGAACGCGCTACAAAACGTTCAGGTGTGAACCAGGCATAAGGGAGCAAAGACAGGAGATTAGTAAATCAGGATCACAGTTCAGGATGGAGAGCAGATCAGCAGGCAAGAGAAGGGAGGTTGAAGATACCCGGCAGCAGGCAAATTGCTTGAACACTATGGGGGCAATTGATCAAAATTGGAGCAAACAAAATCTGGACCAGCTGTGCACGGCAACCAATCAGCTTCTTTCTCTCTCATTTTCAAATCTTAACTGAAGAGAGAAGCTGATTGGTTGCCGTGCACATCTACTCCAGTTTTGATCAATTGCCCCATGTGTCTGGAATCTATCAGCTTAACCTGCTAGGGGGGTGGAGCTGAGTGAGGTGGCTGGAGCTCAGCCCTGGACCCGGATGTTGTGGAATATGGAGCGAGGAAGGTAAGTTCCGTACACACATATACAGTAATAATTCTGTTGGCCTTTTCCCTTTTGTGTAAAATACTGAGTGCTGGCAGCAGGCTGGAGAGTTAGACCATTGCTATTACACACAATGCGGTCCAGCATCTGACATGCCCCCTGCACACTGGGGCATGTAGGAGCGATCTGGTGGCAGCCACCAGAATCACTTCTACTGTAAAGCCGACAGCCGGGCCCGCTGCCAATGATGTTCTATGTACGTCACTGGTTGTGAAGGGGTTAATTTTGTTGCCCTTCTCTGGACTCTCAAGTTCATGAACATATCCTTGGTTCAGTATTTCTATTGGATATGCCATATTTATACTGTACATACTGTATGCACTGTCTATACTGTGAAGCCGTGATATAGACATTATTGGCATATAAAGTGTAATATTTGGCTGGTTGGGCTTATTGGGGACAGATTGTATTATCTTCTAGACACTTTAATCTGGAACATGTCACATATCTTGATGTCGTTTTCTTTCTGTACTGACAATATTGTGTTCTGTCATTTCTTCAGCAGCAACAACTCTCCTTCCTTCTCTGGTTCATATTAGACCTCAGGTTGGTTAATGTGTGTACAGCGAAACTGTCTGTATTGTCCTAAAAACCAACCAAATCTTCCTTTTATATCATTGCTGGGGCGGGATAGACAATGAAAGGGAGAAGACTTCTTCAGACACCTTCATACATAGTCCTGTAGGGTGTCTGGCAGGGTTGGGTGTATCTGTGGTGATACCACTCGGTTCAGATATTATCAGCCGGCAATCATTTTCATGTTTGGGAACATTTCTACATCCGGATGATATTTTGTTCTTCATTATTACAGAGAGAGAAGACAACAGAGGAGCCGTTATAGGAGCTGTACTTGTGACCCTTCTGTCTGTAGGACTTCTGGGAATATTTGGGTTCCTCTACGTCAGATTTATAAAGAAAGGTAAGGAATGTGTACTGTGACCTCATCATCCAGAGTCTGAGTGCCGTGTTGTACTGTACGGCAGTGGAACTACAGCGATGGCTGTGTACATTCAAGCAATTGGGTGTCTCTAGAGACGCCCGATCGATTGAATGAGCTGCGGGTGTGCACCCCTAATCACCTTAGAGACCCCTGATGTCTCCATAAAGAGGACCTGTTATGTGAGTTGGCTATCACGTAGAGGTTTCCTAGCCCCCTATGTGATAACAATAAAGTTAAGGTGACATTAAACCCTCAGATTGTGTAACATAAACCAATATTGTAATGTGCGCCTTACTGTAATCCATGGTTGTTCCCCTTCTCTTTGCTGCTCTTCCTTTTAAATCCTCATGTCTTCTCATGCTGGGGGAGAACTTCCCTTTTCAGG
Source organism: Nanorana parkeri (assembly GCF_000935625.1). NCBI lineage: Eukaryota > Metazoa > Chordata > Amphibia > Anura > Dicroglossidae > Nanorana > Nanorana parkeri. Next base: position 1,196,426 of record NW_017306704.1, read on the forward strand.
TCAGGGCCTGTTCCTGTAGTGCCGGCTCAGGTTACAAGCCTATACAAACGGATACACAGACACCGTGTATCAATTCCTGAGACAAGGCAGTCTGCTGCAAAACAGAAGTTCTCCCCCAGCATGAGAAGACATGAGGATTTAAAAGGAAGAGCAGCAAAGAGAAGGGGAACAACCATGGATTACAGGAAGGCGCACATTACAGTATTGGGTTATGTTAAAAAATCTGAGGGTTTCATGTCACTTTAAGTGTTAAAAACAAAATTAAAACATAAAAAAAATAAAAGAAGCTAAAAAAAAGTCACAAATAATTTTAAAAAAAATAATACAATGTTTTTTTTTAAAGTCCGCCCCCACCCCACATACACACGCAAACGCATCTTCAAGTGGTTAAGGATCCCATTAAAAAAACAGCCTGCCTGACCAGGAAAGGAGGGAGCATTCAGTGTGTGGCCTTCCCCTCCTGAACCATACAGATTACATAACCGCACCACAGGAAAGGTACCTGGCAGAGGAAGGTGATAATACCTCCATGCCCTGGCAAGGCACCTTGTCCTCATGCTAATGGGCACAAGGACCACATCTCCACATCCCTGGCACAGTGGATGTAGGGGTCTGCAGGAGGGAGACATCAGAAATCTGGATGCCCCCTGTGGTATATGGGGGGGGGGGGGTAAGATAAAAAACCCCCCCCCCCCCCAAAAACAAAA
>NW_017306704.1:1197294-1201462 GCF_000935625.1 Nanorana parkeri
GTATATGGGGGGGGGGGGGCTAAAAAAAACCCCCCCCCCCCCCCACATGAATAAATATGGGGTATACATTTACAAAGAAAGTAAAATGGTAAATTACACAGAAAAATATTGCTTTGTTTCCAAATATTACACAATGTCCCATGATTTCCATCATCAGTCGTGTCGTCCAGCGTTGTAGATCCATCACCAGTCACAATACATGACGCTCCGTTGACCGGCACACATGGCGACCGGCACCATAACATCTCCCACCAATACTTCTGTCACAAATGATAGTTCCCCAGTGCACCCAGCGCCGGTGAACCTGGGTGATGTCATGACAATATCTGGTCAATGATGTCCCCGGGATCTCTGTTGGCTTGTTTACAATGAGATGCCGCCACTAAGTAAATGACTTCTGGGTGTGACAGGCTGGAGGTCCGGGCGGACGGGCAAACTTGGCCAAATCTGCCCACTAAGTTCACCCATTAGGTGATCTGAGAACAAGCTGTTCATCCCAAACCCGAAACCTATCCCTCACTGTGAACAATCCAGGCATGTAAAGTCCCCAGAGCATTGTCCTTACGGAGTAGCTGTTTTCTCTGGAAGTTCAGAAGTGTTGGTTATGTGTTTAGATGAAGCGCTGAGATCCTGAGCACTGCTGAATTGTGTTTTACTGGCTTAGCAGGACACCCCATCAGAATACATCATAGAGAGAGAACTTCCTGCATATCATAGATAAGCATGCATATAGAAAACTAGCATAGACTAGCGTTGCACTACAGCGCCATCTACAGCTCAAAGACATAACTACAGTATCTGCTGTTGCATTTCCAACAAGAAGATGGATGGCAGTCACTTTGAGGTTTTTTTTTTCCATTTTCATAGATTTCATTGTACATGAGACTGGGAAAATGTGAAGGAGGGTGGCGGAAGCACAGAAAACAGTCATATGTCTCCACTTGTCTTTTAAACCTCCTGGGTCCCTCTCCCACAGGGCTCTACTGGCTGGATTCTCAATCCTCTAATGCAGCTCCTCTATTGGTATCTCAGCCTTAGAATTCAGGGCAGGATGGCTCAGAAAGGTTCTTGTGTTGTGCCTGGCCAATCAGAGCCATCAATCCACTTTAGAGAGAGGAATGAATAGATTTGTAGGATTGGTTGCTATGGACATGTGACTGGAATAAGGAGCACAAAGTCAAACCTGGTATTTCATTTTCTTCTAGTTTCCCCTAAACTGTTATCGGTCATGGCCCCGGGCCGTGTCATCCATGATGAGCAGGTGACTCTGACCTGTCCAATCAACGCATTCAAACCGCGAGCTTTGACCATCACCTGGCTGAAGAAGGACCGGAACCAGCAAGAGACCGAACTGGTAACATGGACTCCTGCGGGCTCCACCACTCACAATGAGAAATATTCACACAATCTAAAGGGAGATGAACATGAGGATAAATCTTATAGTGTTCTCAGCGCTCTGACCATGAAAGCAACCGTGACAGACGATGACGGAGTGACCTATATCTGTAGAACCTTCCACCCTGCAACAAATCTCCGAGACCAAAGAGAGGAGACCATGAGAGTGACCGGTGAGTGAGGAAAGATATATAATGTATCAGATATGAGAGTTCTATATGTAGAGTGAAATGTATTGTCTGTTCTCTCTGTGTGCCTTCCATTACGTAGTGTCAGGCGGCCATTGTGACTGAACATGTCTCAGCAAATGTCTCACCAAGAACCAGAAGACTTTCCTCAGCTCTTCTGTCTCCCTAAGACCCACCAGTACAAAAGTCATAAATCCTGTAGCACTCCTTACGGGAAATCTCCAAAAAAGAGTAAATGGGTGCTTGAAATGACAGCGGATGGCGCCGCACACAAAACAGCTTAGAATGTAGATGTCACCAGCACACCAAAAGCTCATAAGTCAGTGCAAATCCATTTAATGATAGATGTCACTCAGAATATCAAGTGCTTTCGGGGCCGCACAGGGTCCCCTTCATCAGGCTCAGAGTAGACATGAAGAATAATGAGAAGGGTGAAGAGGCAGAAAGCAGGTAGGGGAGGAGAAGATGGAAGAGGCAGAAAGCGGGTAGGGGAGGAGAAGGGGGAAGAGGCAGAAAGCGGGTAGGGGAGGAGAAGGGGGAAGAGGCAGAAAGCGGGTAGGGGAGGAGAAGGGGGAAGAGGCATAAAGCGGGTAGGGGAGGAGAAGGGGAAGAGGCAGAAAGCGGGTAGGGGAGGAGAATGGGAAAGTGGCAGAAAGCGGGTAGGGGAGGAGAAGGGGAAGAGGCAGAAAGCGGGTAGGAGAGGAGAAGGGGGAAGAGGCTGATGGAAAGTATAACAGCGTTATCTTAGTACATCTCACCATATTCTGTCATTTCAGCGGTTCCGGTGCTGGACCCCATACTGAAGGTTCAGGAAGTTGTTCATGTCGGTGAGAAGCTGGATCTGTCCTGTAGGATTCATTCGTTTTATCCTCGGGACATACAAGTCACATGGTACACGGAGGATGACGTCATAATACCATCACAGACCACTGATCCCCTCCAGGAATATGGCCACCTGTGTCATGTCTCCAGTACTTCCAGTTACACCCCAACAATGGAGGATTTGGGGAAGAACGTCCGGTGTGAGGTTCGGCATGACAGTCTATGGAGACCAAAACACGCCATTCTGACTCTGACACATATAGGTGAGTTCTGGTCCATATTATAATAGTAAACCGTTCAGTGTCTCATAGGAACCAATAAGATGTTTTTTATCATTTGGATACTGAAGTCTGATTGGTTGATGTTTTCTGGGACATGTAGGAGAAGTTTGTCACTTTTCATGTCACACCTTCATCTCTACAATCATCTCTCTTTATATCTCTTATTGCTGCTGACCAATGCTGACCACGCCGGCTGGTTTCTGTCTGGTGGATCCCGTCCATGGGTCAGGGAGGAAGCTCAGCACAGAATCTGGCCAGGACCTCCTAGAGGGAGAAGGAAGCCACTCAGGGACTGACAGCCAATGAACAGTTGGTTTCTACCCGTCACGGTGTAATCCAAATCACACTTCTATAGAGGAGCTCCTCTGTGTGTACATTACATTCATCTCCTCTCCATAGACTTCTATGGGGCCTCCATACATGACGGATTGATGGGCAGCTCATGGACACTCCCCATCTTCCTATGAGGAGTAATGGAGAATTTCAGTATCTGAAAGGGAATCAAACAATCTACCAGTGTGAGAACCATCTGATGGAAACTGTCATTCTCTGACTTGGGGGCTTCTAGAAATCTGTAATATGATAGTCCTGGCACCCCAGCGCAGCTCTGGCAGTTTCCATCTACGGTTTCTCATGCAGGTATTTGGTTGGCTCTGTTCAGTCTATACAGGTAGCAGGACTAGCGGAATAAACCTTGTGACCGGAGCTGTCAGGGCGGGTGTCCTGCTCCTTATATTCAGCATAATATTGAGGAGAAATATTCAAAATCTGTGTTATCTCTAAGAAGGTTATTCACTATAGCTGATGAACCCCAATAAACAAACCCCAAAAGCTGTTCTCCTGAACATGCATCACACCCGGGACATGGCACTCGGAATGTCTTTTTCTGATTGGCTGAGGAGGAGAGGAGGGGCATTAGAGAGGACGGAGATGACATCAGGATCTGTCTTGTCCAATCAGAGAACGCCTTGCTATTCACCAAAGACATACAAGACACTCTGTGATTGGTGGAGGTGCTGAGCGGTGACCTCCAGTGTTCAGGATGCAGACAGCGGGTCACCTGAGATCAGCATGGACTGGGTGTAGCTCAGGCTATGAGAGGGAAATTCGGCATCCCCGGCGTCCCTCTGGATGTGAGATATAAACCATTAGATGGAACCAATGTACGTTTAATAACAGAGAGATAATATCTGGAGTTCCCGCAGCTTTACAAATGTCAAAACATAGTTCCAAAATCCCCGAACTCCCCATTCTCCAAACCTCCTCCCATCCCCCATCCCCCCAATTACTCCTAAAGTATTATGCGGGCGTTGGACTAGACAGACAAATAGAAAAAGGTCAGCAGTGTATCCCCAGCGCCAGTCCATGGACCTATGGAGGGAGCAGTGTTGGGGTGAGGAATAGTGTTGGGGGGTGTTGGCAGTAAGAAGAAGTATTGGGGTGTTGGTGGTGTGGAAGGGGAGGAAAGTTGGGGCGTCTTCA
>NW_017306704.1:1201497-1206115 GCF_000935625.1 Nanorana parkeri
TATCTTGTCGCCATGCTGATCAGGACCCCCACCGGCTATTTTACCATCAGGAAATCAACATTACATTGTAACCTATTAGCAGAAAATACCCCCCAAGTAATGAAGAGTCTACGTGCGCAGTACGGCTCCGCCAGGCCCCATTGTGATCAGGACCCCCAACAGATATTTTACAATTTAGAGTTCAGCATCAACGTGTCATTTATTCCCCAAAATATTCTAGTGAGTGATTCTCTATCTTCTCTTCTCTATCTTCTCTTCTCTATCTTCTCTTCTCTTCTCTATCTTCTCTTCTCTGTGCTCTCTGTCTCCTCTGTGCTCTCTGCTCTTCTCTGTATTGCAGTCTCTGTGCCCACTCTGGGTGACATACGGAGTGACCCTGCACAGCCCGAGCCTGGGGAGCCGGTGACATTTTCCTGTGAGATCCGTGACATGTATCCCGGAGATCCCGCCATTCAGTGGCAGTCGAGTGTAATGGATTTGCCTGCTCATGAAGTGGACTTCAAGAAAGACCCGAAATCCGGAACCTTCTCCGGAACCACAACAGTGACATTCATTCCGCAGGCCAGCGACCATTCCAGCGAAATCAGCCTGGAAGTCAATCATTGTGGAAAACCTCTCCTAAAGAAGACACACATGTATCTGAAAGGTATTGTCCCTCAGCCTCCACACCCCCCACCCACACCAGGTACGTTGTCTGTATTCTCTGATATATAAACAAGTAATAAAACACACATTGTAATATACACAACACAGACCACGTTCTCCCGCAGTGTGAAGTCTCGTGTACGCGCTTATATGAGGGCTGAATGAAGACAATACATATATTATTGTAGCGGGAGGCACATAGTGTATATAATATAATATGATATATAGTGACAAACGAGGGATCTGTCATCACGCAGTCAGTTCGGCAGTCAGGGTTCCGTCCTCAGGCGTCTGCGGGGAGCTGTGTGATTGAGCGGACACATTGAAGCATGCCGCCCTGAGCAGAGTGACGTCTGATGGGGAATGTGTCTTGCTGTCTCCTGAGAAGGACATCGGCGTGAGTGCTGAAGCAGAGTGCGGTCTGAGCAAACACATATTTCATAAAGATATAGCTGGCAGAAGACGCGGCGCAGCCAGAACGTCTCACCAGACTCCTGTATGCGTAATCTGTACAGCCCGACCGTATACCGGCACTGGGCCATATGGGACGTATAATGGGGGGGACACTGGGTGACCCCACTCTGCCAAGTTGAGGGCCATAGGCCGCGAGTTTGACCCGTTTGATCTGATAGGGCGATGTTCAGTAGCCAATCAGAATTGATCAGTAACCAATGTGACTCCGGTATTGATGGTTGCTATAGGTTACTGCCATGGAGACATTTCTCTTGGCTGGACCTGTGTACATGTCTGGTCTGGTTTCTGCAATGTGAACTGTCGGACATCATCTGGACTCCATTCCCCGGAACCTGACTATGTTTTACATTTATCATTACAGAGAGGCCGCCCACATTATCGGACATTATTGTGCGTCCAGCGGGAGTGAGAGCCAATCAGGAAGCCTCATTCCAAGTAACGTTATCCGGATTCTCCCCCCGAGACCTACAAATAAAATGGTATAAGGAGTTCAGCACATTTCCCCAAGCCCAGGTGACAATGTCGGAACCAGAGATCGGATCGGACAATCTGTATAAATGTTCCAGCACGGTGACATTCATCCCGGGGACGAGTGATCATGGGACGTCCATCCGATTTGAGGTGACGCACAACAGGAATGTCCGAGAGAAGAGATACACTCTGAACCTGAAAGGTGAGATCTCCGAGTATTAGTATCCAGGTGTGGGTGGGGGGATGTGTTTTATATTCCAAAGATCCGCCGCACAGAGACCGGAGTGAGCGTTGTCCAAAATTCATTGAAATAAATCCAAGCAAATATCAAAAAGACAGATCCAGAAGAATGATGACCAGCATGAAAGTCTCACACCCCACGCCGACGCCTCTCAAGGTGGCCATACACTTTACAACCCTCGCATGACCTTAGTCTTGCGAGGGTTGTAAAGTAATTTAAAAAACGTACGATCGGCCCATCTTGGACAGGCAGATCGTACTTGCGATCATCGCATGCCCACGCCCCCCTGAGCGGCGGGCTTGCGATGACCGCAATGCTGAACGGGCAGCGTGCGCACACCGGCCCGTTCGGCATTTGCCTCCCGAGCATCATTTAAACCAGCCGAAAATCGTAAGATTCTCGGCTGCTTTTCTAGCGTGCTCCTTAGACAAAAGACGTGCGACCGTACAGTAGAAACGGTCGCACGTCTTCATTCACACTGCTCAATTCTCGTACGATCGCGGGATTTCCCGCCATTCTCGTACGAGAATCGTGCAGTGTATGGGCACCTTCACGCGTTTCACCACCTGGGATTAATCACCGCTCTATGATTAAGCGGCTGTGCGGCTGATCTTTTGGAGACTGACTTGGGAAGTGAGAGGCACCCAGAGTGTGCCGCTGAGGTTAGAGCGGTGAGTCTTCAGAGCTCTTAGGCCCCGTTCACATGTAGCGACTTATTGAGCGATTTACGCCGCGATATCGCGCATTTTTGCAGCGCGATATCGCGAGAAGTCGCCGGCCAATGCTTTTCAATGGAGCTGTCTTAACTCCATGTCGCTCGTCGCAGTCGCAAGTCGCTTCTACAGGACCTTTTTTTCGGCGGATTTTGCGCCATTTTGCTTTTTTTCTATGGAGCCCGACGGAGAAGGACGCGCTACCATCGCTGGAACGTCGCCCCGAAAGTCGCGCTATCCCGGCCGCTGCAAAGGTATGTCGCTACATGTGAACGGGGTCTTATGAAGAATGATGTGTTTATATGTCATTCATTAGACGGGTCCAGGGATAAGGAGCCCAGAGACAAGTTCATGAACACAAATGTCTGGCTGAACTGAATGATCCTGTTGTAGTGAATGAAGATGGGAGGGAAAAATAAAAATAAAAAAAAACCCTTTTTTTTTCTTGTCAGTTTATATCGGTCGCTATGACGGATAAATTAACTTTTTTTTAAAAAAATTTGGCTATTAGGCCGCTCCAAACTTAGGAACAGCTAATAATAACCTTAGAGACTGATCCTGACTTTAGTCAGATTCAGAGCTCACTAAGGCCTTGTTCACACCAAGCGCGGAGCAGATCCAGACCAGAGCAGGCGCAGACCGGATCAAAACTGCGTCCAATGAATTCCTATGGTATTTTGAGCTCCAGTTCACATCGCAGCGTGCGGATCCAGACCAGATCCAGAGCAGGTGAAAAAACTGCGGCAAGCCCTATTTTACCTGCTCTGGATCTGCTCTGGAACGCAGCAAAAACGCATGCAAGTGCCTGAATTCTTTAAAAAAAACTTTAAAAAAAAATATATAAATTTTGTTTAACCAAAACCGGCCCTAAACGCATCCAAAACGCGTCAAAAACGCGGCACAACCCACTGCACTGCGTGTGCAGAAACCTGACCGGATCTGGTCTGCATTTGGTGTGAACAAGGCCTAAAAGCTCTTTGAGCGTGCCTAGACGATCAGAACTGATACATTTCACTCAAAAAGATATACATTGTATCTTTTTAGTGAAATGTATCTAAACATCGGGCTCTCGAGCTGTCAAAACAAATAGCAGAGAGGGGAGTCACTCCGCTACCTCTCTGCTCTCTCAGCTGTCATATACGGGATCGCTAATTGCAGTCCTGTATTTGCATGTAACGGCTTTCATTACTGAATACATCAATACTGACCCATCCATTAGTGACTGGTAACCGCTGATAATCAGCTGTTACCAGCATTACAAAGCCCGATATAACTCGTCACGTACAGTGTATGTGGCCATACACTGTACGTCTCCCGTCACAAAGGGGTTAATGACTTATCATAGTTCTGCGCGGGGTCTCTGTATGAAGGCGGCCATCTTGGTAGAGGAGCAGGGCTTTGCTTCCTAATGTCAAAGCTGCCCCCCTCATGACTGGTGGGGTAATGATAGAGGTGGAGGAAACACAGATCACCAGGATGGATTAAGCAGCAGGGAGATCCTTGCACTGCAGGTCCTCAGGTACAGCTTCCTCTCCAGCAAGCAGAACAGTGATCAGCACACTGCTGATATCACCACTGTGACCAGCTCACAGGACCCCATACATGTATCAGCACTGGGACACTGAGGGCAGTGAGGTGAATGGGATTGATTTGGGGTGGATGTGAGCTCTGTGATGTTGGGGTCTCTGATGCCGATCGATCTGATTGATACATATTGATATTTCCTGATATTGAAGATTTCTCTTGTTTGTTTTATAGAGAGTTCTGACACGACAAAAGCCGCACAGAAAACCGGTAAGAACAAATCCTCCGGATAATGGCTGAATGGAAATCTTTCTTTCTTCTATTTCTGTGTTATGGTCAGGATAAATATTATATAAAAAGATGATTTTAGGTAAATATGAATAAATAATATAATGATATAAAGACGGGAATGTGACGGACCCCCGTACTCAGGATGAGTATGTCCGCCGCTGTCTTCTTCCTTGCTGAGGAGGTATTGGAACCTGAAGATCCTTAGCTCCCAGTTTCCCCAGTCACTAGCCAAGGCTTGAGTGTAGGTGACACCCCCCCC
>NW_017306704.1:1206538-1213073 GCF_000935625.1 Nanorana parkeri
GACAGGGGAGCCGGGACAGGGGAGCCGAGACAGGGGAGCCGAGACAGGGGGGCCGGGACAGAGGGGCCGGGAAAGAGGAGCCGGGACAGAGGAGCTGGGACAGGGGAGCCGAGACAGAGGGGCCGGGAAAGAGGAGCCCGGACAGGGGAGCCGAGACAGAGGGGCCGGGAAAGAGGAGCCCGGACAGGGGAGCCGAGACAGAGGGGCCGGGAAAGAGGAGCTGGTCCTTCTGTGGCTGACATGCAGGAAATGTTTTTTGGGGGATTGAGTTCATTTTCATGGCAGAAAGATCTGATCCGTCTTCATAACATTCTGGAGGCAAATTGCCATCAAACTGAAGGCGCATTAATATTTTTGTCATTCTCAAAACATTTGGCCACGACTGGACACATCGGGTGAGGACTCTCCCCATGTGACAGCTCTGGTACCTGGTGATTGGCCCAGTACAGTCACATGGAGTGCGTCACATGCTCCTCCATACCTGGAAGTGGTTGAACAGAGTAGTGGGGGAGGGGTGAAGGAAAGGTGAGTATGTTCTGCTGGGGAAGGAGGACATTGAAGAGAACCTGTTGTCTGTCCTGCACACGCCATTGCCGGGTCACCATTAATAAAGAACAAAGAGCTGAGGAGCGCAACTACCTGGTGATGAACTTGCAATGACTGACAATATACACTTGTGTAAGTGGTAACTTACTTGCAGTTGGGGTGTGTCAATCGATATGTATCTGGATGTCCTCAGTGGATAGGCGCCGGGGGTCTGTCGGTTCTAGTGGTGACAGGAGAAGGACGGATGGCCCCTGAACAGTAGGTGCGGTGAATGGATGAAGGGACGGGTACAAGGCTGGCCAGGCCGGGCCGCGGCAGCTGTGGGGGGAAGGAGTGAAAGACTAGCGGCTAAGAGGCAGCGCTCACAGTGGTGTCTCCACGCCGTGCTCAGGGAAACTGTCAGGTCGGCCTGAAGAAGAGGGAACCCCTCGAAACGCGTACCGATCACCGACACTGACCGCGGGGTCACACTCTCCAGATCTAGAGTACCGACCTGACAGTTTCCCTGAGCACGGCGTGGAGACACCACTGTGAGCGCTGCCTCTTAGCCGCTAGTCTTTCACTCCTTCCCCCCACAGCTGCCGCGGCCCGGCCTGGCCAGCCTTGTACCCGTCCCTTCATCCATTCACCGCACCTACTGTTCAGGGGCCATCCGTCCTTCTCCTGTCACCACTAGAACCGACAGACCCCCGGCGCCTATCCACTGAGGACATCCAGATACATATCGATTGACACACCCCAACTGCAAGTAAGTTACCACTTACACAAGTGTATATTGTCAATTATTGCAAGTTCATCACCAGGTAGTTGCGCTCCTCAGCCCTTTGTTCTTTATTGGTTTGTGATCTCCAGGGTTCCTCTCCCTGCATTGAGGAGCATAGCACTCCATTCTTTCACATTCACTTTTATGGAGTGTGTCCTTCTCACAGTACTGCGCTTTACCATTTGCTTTTCTCTAGGGGTCACCATTAATGACATTGTTCTTCCCCCCCACAGGCCCGGAGAAGAAGTTTGGTATACGGGAGATCAGATGTGTGACGGAGCGCCCCCGGGTGGGGGAGGAGGTGACTCTTGTAGCGTACATTGAAGAATGTCAGGCGGACAGTGCGGAGTTCACCTGGTATAATGGAATGTTTAATGTTGATGAAGGAATAGAGAACATACAAGATGGCGGTGACTGTACATCCTCCGTCACCTTCACCCCGGATCCCGGCACAGAATGTACAATCAAATTGGAGGTGTTCTATAACTATCAGACTGTAGAGGAATCCTACACACTGCGACTGGGGTGAGGACCTGTCGGGAGAATTCTCCCACGGAATCAGAAGACTCAGTTAGCTGAACCAATCGAGGTTTATTGTAACACATATGTGGAGGTTACAACAGACTTGACATGTGTAGGGACTGTCCCAGGCACCAGTCTGTGTAACTCTGAAAAACCCTTTCCCTTCCGCAGTCTCTTATAGCCCTTTTCTTCGCCCCCCAGCTTCTCCCTCTGTCTTGGTGGTAGACCCTCTTTCGCATCTGGCCCCCACCTCGAATTCCTTTTGACACGCAGACAAGTCATTGCGATTTCAGCCTTGAGACACTGAGTCGTCCTGGTTATCTGCTTCGGGCGTCTGTCCTTGGATGTGGGGTTGTTATGTTCCTCTTTCTTGGTTCTCCGTACGCAAGCTTATCAGGTCTCAGCGGATGTGTCCTGTGTATAGAAACTCAAAGACAGTTTCTAGTTCCAAAACAAGTATATACGAAACCTTTCTTATTGTCACTATTTTTACAGATATATTACTGAAAATAAAGCTACACATTGTTACTTACGCTATTATGAAATGAACACTCTATAACTGAAAATAAGTATATATCTTCACAGACCCGACGCTTCACCCCCGGGGAGACTCTTCTTATTAATGATGATGTCATAGGGGGCGGGCACCATCCTCTGGACACGCCTCTGCTTCATATGCACTTTGTCCTCCGGCAGCAGACTCGTGTTATCCAGAAATGAGACATTTTATACTGAAAGCTGGAATCTGATTGGTCGCTGCGAGTAACAGACACTTTCCACCCCTGTGGTTTTCTCCATCGGCCCCTGAGATCTGCTACTGGTGGCCCCCCGGGGAAGGTCATAAACATTGACTTTTCTACATGCTGGAGTGCTTGTGACCTTTTATATATTTTGTGGACTTATTTTGCGGAGGCATCGGCGGTCATTTCGGCTCCTACAATTAGGGTTTTCTAACCAATCAGGAGTGCGATGGGTGTGAATGTTTTTGGAAGGGTTTCCTCCTCTGGACACGCCTCTCCTTCGTCTTTTATATCCACCAATAGGAAATGATGGCGGACTAGTATTACTAACATCAAGGTTGGTTGTCTGTCAGTAAAGGAGATCTAATGGCGATGTCACCACATTGGGACTTCAGAACACACAGAGGAATAAATAAAAATGATTCTTATGTTCTTCCTTATACCCCGGCCTCTGCTGATGGTGGTATGTCATCTCCCACAATGCATTGCACCACAGGTCACATGCAGATTGCCTCCTCCTTGTAGAAGAGGCTGGAAAAGTAGAGGAGGTGGGTGGGGCAGTAGGGAGGAGGGCTGGAGCTGGGAGGGAGTAGTGAATAAAACAGTGTCCTAGTGTGTGAGCACAATGCTTCTGTATGTGTGACTACAATGGAAGATATTAGAAGACAGTATGACACGTGGTCACAGCATACAGGAAATGTCCGTGAACGGGGCCCTCAGGATCTATTCCAAGGTATTTATGGGGACTAGACAGACATTTATATGTTATAATGGCGTGCTGCATTCACTTTACACATGAGGAGAATGTCTCCGGAAGGTTCACTCAATGTGGAGGATCAGACCTCCGTCCTGAACGTTCGTCTTACAGAGGCCGGGATTGGAGGATTTTGCAGACAACTGAAGAGATTTTGTGTTTGTGGTACTTCTTGTGGTATGACTTCTCGAGCACACCACGCTAGGTAGTCACATGGGGTGTTTTCAGTAAATTTGTGTGATTGTCAGTTTGGTTTCAGCGCTATCATGTCTCAGGCATCTGACATGGAGGATTCGCTGCCATCCCCGGTCTCCAGCTAGCGGGTCAGAACATGGCAGCGCTCCATCCCTCAGAACATGGACAGTGCCGAAGCATACAGCGCGGGTCAGAACATGGACAGTGCCGAAGCATACAGCGCGGGTCAGAACATGGCAGCGCTCCATCCCTCAGAACATGGACAGTGCCGAAGCATACAGCGCGGGTCAGAACATGGCAGCGCTCCATCCCTCAGAACATGGACAGTGCCGAAGCATACAGCGCGGGTCAGAACATGGCCGCTCTCCATCCCTCAGAACATGGACAGTGCCGAAGCATACAGCGCGGGTCAGAACATGGACAGTGCCGAAGCATACAGCGCGGGTCAGAACATGGACAGTGCCGAAGCATACAGCGCGGGTCAGAACATGGACAGTGCCGAAGCATACAGCGTAGGGGCATTGCGTTTCCGGCTGCAGCCAGGAAGGCCGAAATGTTTTGATTGCTGTTTCCCAGCTCCTCACATGTCAGGCCACCCACAAGAACACGCTGAACACGCTTCAACTCACACACCTCTCATTCAGATACACGCGGTCCTAAACAATCTGACAACATCAATTCCGGACTTACAAAGTAGGATGGAGGTGGTGGAAAATCCCGCTGTCCCGGTGGCCATCCCAGGTATTGCACCCACATTATTGGCAGCTCCAGTCCCCACTCAGGGAGCAGGGGTCCCTTCCATGGCACCGGCTCATATTGTTCCCCCCAATATAAAAAAGGGGGAATCCTGGAGGGGAAAGATGTCAGTTTGGCCTCGCTATGATTTGCCGCCCATGACGTAGCTGAGAATGAGGTATGTGGGGATGTCTGAGTGGTACTGAAAACTAAGGACCCCAGGCTCAATCGCAGGCTGTCATTGGCTGAGTTTGTCCTGGCCTTTAGTCTTTTCATGGATGCCAACAAGCATGGCGGGACGGCTTTCTACCGACGCTGCGGCCATATGGGCTCAGTTTCAGGTACTGACATGGAGCTTTTCTGTAGCCATTTTACCAGCCTGAGATCCCCGGTATGTGCAACATGTCAGTCTCCTGCACACACCACCACTTGGTGCCCGTTAGCCGAACCGTCTGCCATCCCCAGTTCATCAAAAGGCCCGACTACCATGGGGACCCTTCACCAGGCCACACAATATGACAAATTAGAGAGGCCTGTACATGATTGTAGGGGAGGCAGAAATATGTAATCATTATAATTACAGCCAGTGCGAGTTATTACATGCCTGATCGGGCCGATCCCAACACAGCGTGACTAAGCCAAGCAAACCCAAGGTACATCCCACCGCACTCCTGACCCAACTCGGGTGGGTGGCGATGCGACCGCAGGTGCCTCCGGCAATAGTACAAGACCGGTAAATGATCCCTCGCACTCCAACTTGATGCAAAGTCAATCCTTCTATTCACCGGGCTAGTGTCACAGCCACGTTCCGGAACCGAGCGGCTCCTTCTTCAGGCACATAAAGTGAACACCAACAGAGTGTGTGCAAATATATATCCACAACAGTGACAGCCAATCAACCAATCATGAAAGATCGCACCACCCCCAAAAAAAAGGAGGGGGGGGTGTTTGCGTAGGGCAGCACCAAAGTTAAATACACCGCTGGCTGTGAGGATGTGGTTTGTGCAGCACTCCATAAGAAGGCCATGATCCCGGTGCGGAGGACAGGAACACAATAGTCACTCCGCCCCCAACAGCATCCACCCTCCAATCACTGCGGAGTGACGGCTGGCTCAGCAGATGCGTGCGCACTGACCAATCGGCTCCTATCTGCTCATTCATTGGTTCATAAACCAAGCAAACGTCTCCCAGCTGGACATCTATGTACAAAGTCACCGGGTCCCGGCTGTTGGGCAGCTTTTGGTGGAAGGTTGTATACAATGTTTCCATACTGGTTTACTTTCCTCGCCGCAGCAGACGTATGAAGGTCCTAATCTGCAGTTTGCGGTAAAGTATTCGCATGTTGTCGAGGAATCGCTGGACGTTGGATTTAAGAAAGGTTTTGTAGCTCCTCCTCCTCATGTATGGAGGGTAAGGCCGCTTGGGGTGGCACAAGGTAAATATTCCAATAAATTTCCATTGATTTACGATTTGTCCGCTGCTCATTCTTCACACGTTCCAAGTCCGAATTCATTCAATCCATCAGAAGAGTTGTCACGGAATACACTTCAGTGGGCGGGGCTAGTCAGGCCATTCTTCAAACAGGTAAGGGGGTCTTGTAGCATAAAGCGGATATTCCAGATGCGTTGAAATGACTTCCTATCGAGCAAACTCTGTGTCAGTGGCCTGGCATCAAATGATGAGGGTTATACTTCTTTGCCACTAAATGAACCTTTGGATCCAAGAGTAGTCCCTGGTTGTTTGATGCTTTGGCGCAAGCTCTAGAGTGGATTCTGTCGGAGTTACAGAGTCGCCAAAAAGTCATTCGTTATCTGGATGATGTCTTAGGGTCAGTTCACACCATAAGCAGTGCGTTGCGGTCCGATTCTGGCCGGAACGCACTGCCCGTATTGCGGCCGGCTCACTTTTTTCCCAGGCTGGAGGGGGGCGTGACGGGCCATCGAAGTGAATGGCACCGTAGGCACGCCCTCCGGCCGCAATGCCATCGCCTGTACGGGATCGCACGGCACATTGTGCCTGCAGTGCGTTCGGGTGCGATCAAAATGCTGCAAGCACCATTTTGATCGCACCGCACCCGAACGCACTGCAGGCACAATGTACCCTCCGGCCGCAATGCCATCGCCTGTACGGGATCGCACGGCACATTGTGCCTGCAGTGCGTTCGGGTGCGATCAAAATGCTGCAAGCACCATTTCAATCGCACCGCACCCGAACGCACTGCAGGCACAATGTGCCGTGCGATCCCGTACAGGCGATGGCATTGCGGCCGGAGGGCGTGCC
>NW_017306704.1:1216283-1221155 GCF_000935625.1 Nanorana parkeri
TTTTCGTAACTTTACGAACATTCGTTATGATGAAGTTAAAAAGCAAAAATACCTTTGTTAATATTGGAGTCTATGTGGTAGTTGTTTTTGTATCCGAAATATGAATTCCGTTAACGGATTCCGTATCCGAATTTCGTATTTCGGACTTTAAAAAAAACTACCGAGCAGCACGAGCCGCAGCCGCGGTCACAGCAGCTCTGCCTGCTTCTGACACCGCTGATTCTTTCCCACACCACTCAGCCCCTGGACTCACACAGCTGGCCACGGACTGAGTCCCCATTCCTGTGGTTGCTTTTTTTCCCCCCCTTTTCTTCCTCGCCCACAGCCTCCTCTCCCCATGTGGATGCACATCCCCTGGCTCACCAGTTCCAGGTAGATACCACGGATGACCCGATCCTTTGCACCGGCCATCCATCCTCTGGTCCCGTGAAACGAAATGTAAGTGCTTATTCTTTTTCCTCAGCTATCCTTCGGTTTTTCGCCCAGTGCACCCATTGTCACACTATTCTCCTGTCATTTTCCCTGGGTCTCCCGACCCGGTCAGTTAGCCCACCTAGTGTTGCGCCCTTTTGGGTTTTTTTGTTTCAAGGTTAAAAAAACTCATGAATCTCACAGCTCAAACTGCTACATGAACGTGTTTGCCGCATTTTGTTAAATCTAGGGCAACCCGTTAAAATGAATGGAACGCCCTATGCTTATGTGTGACAAACGCACCAAAACATCCTGCGTATTCACACTTATAGCAAGTGTCAGTGGGGCCTTGTGTCTACAGTTTAAAGACATCTTTGCTTCAAGTGATATTTTTGATACATGTGTAAAAGTAATAAATCCCCCCTTTCTCCGTGGGAACATTTTTGTCTCCTGGCAACCAAAAAGGATAACTTAAAAAACTGGCTAGCTTCAGATAACCCATCCATATGCGATATACGTGCCATTCTTCTCCGACTTATGCTTATTGATAAACTAGATACCAAGTTTAATCAAGTGCGCACAGGCAAAACATTTTTTACACTTGGTCTGCCTATCTTATCTCTGAGTTATCCCAAGATCAACTCAAGGATATCATGGCTGCTTTCCATCATGGCTGCTTTCCAACACACACACTGGTACCTTATGGCCAAACTAGATGGTTCCGTTGGGGCTCTTGATGTTTTATGAAGACCTAGTGTCTGGTGTTTAGGAAACGCTTAATGTTGTTAGCGCACCTTCGGCTGTAGCAACTCTCTTCCATTATCTGCGACCACAAGATATGTCTACCTTTATCCTTTGACATTCCACCTTATGTCTTTAACCCCATCTATGCCCCCTCCGAAACCCATAGACTCCGGCTTTCCATATTCGCATTAGATTATGCTTGTGATCATAACACCCCTTTCTGTCTCCAGTGATCTCTTGCTTTTCCTGCCTATGTCTTTTCTCACTCTCTCTTGCCATTCCTCCTTCTGTTTTTTACTCTTTTCACCCTCTTCCATGATTTAATTATTGCATTACATGGTGTGTTTTATCCATGCATAAATGCCAGATCTAATGTGAACCCCTATTTTGCACTTCTAGTGCTCTTTCTATTGGAGATTGCTGGCATCTCCCCTATGCATTGTGCCATGTATGCGGTTGCTATAAAACGTCTGTTACATTGCACCATTACTGGTTTTGGAAACATTTTAATAAAGATTTATATGCTAAAAAAAAAGTAATAATTGTTTGTTGATATTTCCAGATGGAGCTAGATTCCTTCCTCCACCATTTTACAATTTAATATTAATGTTTAAAAAAAAGTATATGTCTTTGCATAGTGTGTATTTAACTGTTATAACCCTAAAACCCTAATAACCAGGCTGCAACAGTCCCATTGAACATCGGCAATATTTTATAATAACTCCTACCAATGGGAACTATATGAAACTGTGTTCACTCTAGATAAGGTTTATTTAGTCACAAAAAACCTCACCTTGCAGTTAGGCTGCCCCCACCCTGCAAATGATACCTGCTCATTTTTGTCTACCTGTGTAAAGCACTTTTTCTTACCTGATCCCCACTCCCGTTGGCTCCAAGACCGGCATCGGCAGTCCCGGGCACGTTGATGTCATCTTGTCTAATGCAGGGCCAAAAGCCCTGGACACAAAGGGACAATCCATGGATTCCAAGCCAGAGCAGAGGGAAGAGAGGAGAGTTGCCAACTCCTGGGGGTAATGGGGTTAAAGTAATGGTTAGTTCACACCATAAGCAGTGCGTTCCGGTCTGATTCTGGCACGCCCTCCGGCCGCAATGCCATCGCCTGTACGGGATCGCACGGCACATTGTGCCTGCAGTGCGTTCGGGTGCGATCAAAATGCTGCAAGCACCATTTCAATCGCACCGCACCCGAACGCACTGCAGGCACAATGTGCCGTGCGATCCCGTACAGGCGATGGCATTGCGGCCGGAGGGCGTGCCAGAATCAGACCGGAACGCACTGCTTATGGTGTGAACTAACCCTTACTGACTGAAAGCCCTACAGGGGCCCCTAGAGATTTACCAGTACAGGGGCCCCTAGAGATTTACAAGTACAGGGGCCCCTAGAGATATACAAGTACAGGGGCCCCTAGAGATTTACAAGTACAGGGGCCCCTAGAGATATACAAGTACAGGGGCCCCTAGAGATATACAAGTACAGGGGCCCCTAGAGATTTACAAGTACAGGGGCCCCTAGAGATTTACAAGTACAGGGGCCCCTAGAGATATACAAGTACAGGGGCCCCTAGAGATTTACAAGTACAGGGGCCCCTAGAGATTTACCAGTACAGGGGCCCCTAGAGATTTACAAGTACAGGGGCCCCTAGAGATATACAAGTACAGGGGCCCCTAGAGATTTACAAGTACAGGGGCCCCTAGAGATATACAAGTACAGGGGCCCCTAGAGATATACAAGTACAGGGGCCCCTAGAGATTTACAAGTACAGGGGCCCCTAGAGATTACGCATAAATTACAAGCTAGTTTGCCCCGACTGGATGGGATTAACCCCTTAAGGACCCTTTCGCTGCCAAGGCCTCTTTCCATTTTTTGCACACGTGTTATAACGCATAAATTACAAGCTAGTTTGCCCCGACTGGATGGGATTAACCCCTTAAGGACCCTTTCGCTGCCAAGGCCTCTTTCCATTTTTTGCACACGTGTTATCATCAACATTTTAGGCCGGAAAATGACTTCAAACCCCCAAAACATGAGATATTTTCTGACAGAACCTGTAGAATGAAATGGCGGCAGTTGCAAATTTTTATGTTGCACGATATTAGCGCAACTCTTTACGAAACCCCTTTTTTTTAAAATATAAAAGAAGAGGTGACAACGAGTAAATAGATACCCAACGTGCCCAGGTTAAAAATTGTGTCCGTCTGTGAAACGCCAACAAAATGCAGTACCCCACAAAGTCCATAGATGACATTTTAAGGGCCCCTGCAGGTCATCAGTTTAGAGATACGTGTAAATATTGGCCCTAGAATTATTGCTCTCACTCTGGCGTGCGCAACGATACCCAACATGTGTAGCGCAATCTATGTTTTCGTACGTAGGCGCACCCGATGCGTGTTTACGTGAATACGCGCGTGCCCCCGCCCCCGCCCCCCCCCATGTGGGCGAGTTCCTGGCCAGCAGACGTATTACAATGACTTGCAGACCTCTGTCCTTTTCAAGATATACCCCGTAGTAGCGGCCACGGTGGTCTGGGGGCCTCGTTGGTCAGGGAATACGGCGGTCTTCCATACGGATAATCTAGCCATGGCTGAAACCGTAAATAAAGGCCGGTCCAAGCCATTGGCTATCATGGTTTCCATTGTCATTGTATGTACATAGAAGGGTTGAGCAATGTCTCTGCCGATGCTTCATCACGTCTTGACTTTCCTTGTTTCTTTCTCCAGAAGCAGATCCGGTGGGCACACCAGTACCGGACCGCCATCAGCTAGTGATGGATTGAACTCATTACTGGTCACAGCAGCTTCACTAATCAATAAATCTTTATCTAAAAATATCTTGACTGAGGTAGCAAAGACGTCCCCATTCTTTCCCCAATACGAGCCACCAAGACCACCCACCACCCGTCCTTGTAAGGAATAAACAGACCACACTCCAAAATGGCCGCAGCAGCCTTTTCTTAACACATTTGATGTAATGACTAAGTCTGGTTATATGAATCACAGCTGCGGAGTAGCTGAAGTCAGGGGAGGTCTGAGAGAGGGTACGGTTTCAGGGTCGAGCTCCAGGCGTCACTCTCCAATTTTAACTGAGAGTTTGGAGCTCTACCATCATATGCCGCAATTTATTTAGAGTAGGTGGTGCACATGTGTTGCCCCAGCTTATTACAGCATAACTGGTTGCAAGTTAGGTGAGATTGAAGCAAGATCAAAAACAATAAGTCAGTTCCAGTAATCAGGTATCAATAGAAGAAAAAGTAACACTTCCCCTTATGCCGCTCACACGTTTTCTGGTCCAGTTCCAGGGGTCACACTTGCAATAGTGGAACGCCATACTGATCTCTCTTCCGGCATTTTATGGGGAAGGAGTGTGGGCGGAGCTACCTGCGTCAGAGGGCCGATGCGTTCCACTCCGGAACGCATCGGCGGACTTACTTCGGCCTTGCGGCTTGCGTTCCATTGAGGAGCGCAGCCGTGATCGTTACATGTGATATCAAACATAACTATATATAAACCATTATCAGAATGACCTAAACATAGTTGCAGGTCTTTGGAGGCCGCACCTTTTCCTGATCCGTTACCTGCGGCAGTACTCCAACATGTTAGGCCCCCAGCCGCATCCACACCGCCTCGGGGACAACCACCAACTGACCGCATAGAGGACCCCATACCAAGACAGGTCCCCAAACCTTAACCACCAGCACC
>NW_017306705.1:0-263 GCF_000935625.1 Nanorana parkeri
GGAGTGGTTGAAGGAGAAAAGGAGGAAGGGCAAAAGGAGGGGAAAAAAAAGGACTCTATTGCCTCAAGTCTTGAGGTGTTGCCTTTGGCGAATAGGTTTGGGGTCCTGTCAGATAATGATGACAATGAATGGGACTCATTGAGTACAGCATCTTCTATGGAGGACGAATCTCAGGGTGCACTGAAGCGCACTGGTTCTCCAGGAAGAGAGAGTAGTCAGGCTAAGAAACGCCTGCCTCAATTACCCTAATGGCAGTTCCCACT
>NW_017306705.1:500-1152 GCF_000935625.1 Nanorana parkeri
CCGACGGGTAATTGAGGTAGAGATTGGGAGATGCATGGTCTTGGACGTCTCTGTGAGGGGGCAGGACCTGCGCCTGATTAACATCTATGGTCCCCAGACGAAATGGGACAGGAAATGCCTCTTTACAAAGATTAATCCTTTTCTTTTTACAGCCCAGCAGGTTATCTTTGGAGGTGATTTTAACACCGTTACTAGGTCTAAGGACAGGCAAGGTTTCAGAGATAAGCTGGGCTATGACAGCCTTTTCCTCAAAGCGATAGTTAGACAAGCAGGTCTGGTAGATGCGCACATTAAGCGCTGCCCAGACGACACAGGGTTCACTTTTCAGCGAGGTAGTAGTCAGAGTAGGATAGACAGGTTTTTTTTAAAGGGAGACTCCGCTTTTTCGGCACCTGTGTGTCGGGCGGTGGAGTTTTCCGATCACTGTATTCTATCTGTGACTCTGAATGCCTCAGACATGCCACCTAGGGGGAGGGGTATCTGGAGACTGAATTCGGCCCTCCTGGATGACGAGAGAGTAAGACAATCCTTTGAGGATTTTTTTCAGGCACAGGTAACTATCCTAGACTTCTGCAGCACTAAGTCAGAATGGTGGGAGCTTATAAGACTGTCAGACTGTCGGGCTTTTCAAGGCCATAGGAAGAAAGAAGCA